>NW_026125692.1:0-76550 GCF_943737965.1 Phodopus roborovskii
TTGGAGTCAAAGACTTTGTTTTTTAATTTATTGTTTTACATGTCGATCCCAGTTCCCTCTCCCCTCCCTCGTACCCCTCTCTCTTTTACCCTCTCTGCCTTCTCACATCAACCCTAAGCAGCACTCCAATTCCATATGTAGGGAAATGCCATCCAATTGGGATCATGTAGATCTGACAGGTCATTTGAAGTAGGGACTAGGGCTTCTCTCTTGTCTCTAGGTTAAGGCAGTTATCCCTTCATGGGGGATGTGTTCCCAAGGTCCTTTTGTGCACCAGGGATACATCCTAGTTCCACTGTCTGAGGTCCCTCAGACTGCTGCAGTCTTTCTGGTTGAGACCCATATTCAGGGGGGCCTGAGTCAGTCCCATACTGGCTTCCCAGGTATCAGTCTGTGTGCCCGTTAACTCAACAAAGAGGAGTTTTTAAAGCAAAGCCGGGAGGTATTGTAGAAGGGGTAACTGTTCCGAATCTGGGGCTCTGGTAATCGTCCCAGGTTATAAATATCAGACCATAAACGTCTGCTTATCTCAGTTCCTGGAGTCTGGTTCATCTCAGTTCCTGGGGTGAGTGGAACAGACTGCTTGTTAAGCAATTTTCTGTTTTACCAAGATAAGGCTCCATTAGAGTTTTAAGATATAAGTAATTTTAAAACACGATGTGACTCAATGCTGGCTGTGACTCAAGTGCAGCGCCCAACATCTCCCCCTATTTTGTTATTTTTTCTAGAGGGTCTGTCTTAGGCTATGTTGTTGGCTCCCACAATCGGGACACTGGGGATGGGCTTGTTACTATGAGATGAATGGGTAGGACCTCTGACTTAGGCTACATAGGGTGCATCTGCCTTCATCACTCAAGTACATGGTCAAAAATCAGGCAAGAAACTCAGGCAAGAGGAGTGGGCTCCTGAGATAGTGTCCTTTGATACTCATGGCATTGAGGGACATACAGCCAAATAGGAGGGCCTGCATCCGATTTGTAACACAATGATATTCCTGTGATTGAAATCTCCATATTTGAGGGAACCATGTCCGCTGCTGTTTGAGTTCTGTGAAATCAAGTCATTGTCTAGGGGGATCAGAACTGTCATTGTCACCATCCTAAACAAGTTCCTCAGAGGAGCTCTTATCCTTTTCCAAAAGCTGATGGTAGTGTAAAGAAATAGGTTTTTCAATCATGGAAACAATTTGAGTTTTGATCAATCAAGGTAATTTTGGAATGCCCTGGGCCCAAAAGTCATCAATAATCCCACAAATTGTCCCAGGAAAGAAGGAAGCAAGGTAGAAAAACAAGGGAAGGTGGAAAACCAAATTTATACCAGGACTCGGCCTGTTCCCACTGTCATTTACATCCCTCAAGTCTTTTCTGTACTCTATCTAAGCTGTCTTCCACTAAGCCAATCTTACAAGCATAAAAGCAACATTCCTCTTTGAGTGCTGCACAAATTCCTCCTTGTTGTAAATACAATAGGTTTAAGCCTTGTCTGTTCTAGAGAATGACGTGGAGAGAGAGAGAGAGAGAGAGAGAGAGAGAGAGAGAGAGAGAGAGAGAGAGAGAGTATTTATGCTTCAAGGTCTAAGGGCCAGTTTTCCTCTGTTCCATGCATCTCACCAAATAGACTGGCAGTTACTGGGCCTCATTTTCTTCCTGCCAGAAAACACAAACATGACCTTGACCCCTCTCAACCCCATATTATGACAGGGTTGGGTTCTTTCCATAGTCTTGTGCATGGATCTTTCCATTTGACTTCAGTAAATGTCTCTTGAGTTCCATCATATCAGAATTTGTCTGCCACAGATTGCTCATAGGTATCCACATTAGAAAATTTAAAATGAAGAGTGCATGATTTAATGTATCATGTGGAGACTTGGGACATGAATCCCTTTTCCTAATAAGTAGCATTTTTAAGGAGCTATTAGGATACTGCACAATTCTTTGTTCTTGAGTATTATAAGGAGTGCGTTATATGTTTAATTTTTTATTGGGCACAAAATGTTGAAATGCTTTACCAGTATATCCAGGACCATTGCCTGTCTTTATAATTTTTTGGAACTCCCATGTAAGCAAAACATTTTAAACAGTGACTTATCACATGCTTAATGGCTTCTCCAGTTTGTACAGTGGCCATTAAGAAGCCTGAATATGTATTGACTGTCACATGAACATAATTTAATCTGCCAAATTTTGCAATATGAATAACATCCATTTGGCATAAATGATTAGGAAGCAGGGCTGAGGATTTACTCCTGTATTAGTTACTGGTAAATATTGTGGGCACACATCACATGCATGTTCCTGAAGCCTTTTCAATCACAAATATAGGGGAATTTCAGGGAGAGGTGGAGGGGATCACATGTCTTGCCTCGAGTAGTTCTTTAACTAGATGGGAAGCCACAAGAAGTTTTTCTGCGGTTCAGAGTCATTGTTCCATCCACATTGGATGTCAGAAATCCATGCAATGGGAATGGGGTCTGGCAGTGCAAGAGCAACCCTCCCTAAAATGGCTAAATCCTTTTCTATCACCTTGAGTGTCTAATGGGAGTGTGGCCACAGAGAGAACTTTTCCTTGCTCCAGCTTACCTGTCCCTTGTCGTTTGTCCCAGCCCATTTTACATATCATTTGGAGAGCTTTGTCTCTTGGCAGAGTGCCTTGGGTAAGGGTTTGGGTAATAAGAACAACTCCCATCTCTTGCAAGAGGCCCCATGCCCACAATTTAGGGGAGAGGCCAGCCAGGACATAGGCCTGGAAGTAACCTGAATGTCCTTCAGCATCTCTCTACTTAAGCCAAACTGTTTCCTTATACTATTACTATTTTGATGATGAAAGCTGTGTGACTGCTGAGCTAATTCTACCTGAGATAAAGGGACTATCAGCTGACTCATTACTTTTACCAGTAGACCGGGAAGTTTGAATGAGCTCTTATATGACCTACAAAGCAAGGTGCCTTTCTTTGTTGAATGGCACTTTGAATTTGCTCAAACAGTAATTTAACCTGATTATTAGTTTCAATTTATGGAAACCGTCTCTATAACTTGAAGAAATCTGAAAATATAATGACTATCAGTATATAAGTTAAACGAATCATTCATTAGAAGCGGAAAAACTATTGCAACAGCTTGTAACTCAACTATCTGAGCTGAAGCTGGATCTGTCTGTACTACATATTCTTTTCCCACCAATAAATAACATAAGCTGCTTTTCCATCAGAAAAACCATCAGGAGAAACTAACATAGCATTTTTTAAAACAGGATTACTCTTTACAATTTTAGGGAATAGAAAAGGATGTATTAGTACAAATTGTAACGTCTATAAACTGATTATCAAATTTTTCCAAAAACTGACAAAAAGCTGATGGATCAAAAATTATAATTAATAAAAGCTTGAAAACTTAGGCCCTAAATCTATACAGAGAAGAAAATTTCTAATGATAAAAGAAAATTAAGTCCTTAAGTCAGTAGTGCCAGGGCTGACACCTGAGCCCACTGTCAGAAAAGGGGAGGTAACCACTTACCATCTAAGTAAACATTATTTTGCCTGTTAATTGCTGGTTGTAAAGGTTTTGAACTAACCATTAACTTACTATTTGGTATAGGGAACATGTATTATGCTTGGTTCTCTACCCAAATATCTCTTAGACAGAATTTTGTATCGTACAAGCTACTGCTTTAAAATAAGGATTTAACACTTTGACTGAGGAAAAAGGTAAATGCAACCATAACAATGGTCCCCTTTGCCATAAGACAGAAAGAATTCAGACTATGCTGTGTGGAAGTACATAAGCCTTGCATGGTTTTGCATAGTCAATAGAGCATATCTGCTGATGCTGGATTGTATTCTCTGATTGTAAGAGAAATTTTCTATTCTCTTCAGTTAGCTGTTTAGGTGAATTGGGATCACTATCTCCTTTCAGGATATTGCTTAAAGGTTTCAAATCACGAGTATGTGCTTTTTAAAAAATGACATAACCATTTTAATATATCCTAATAACTTCTGAAAATCATTCAATGATCATAAGCTATCTTTTCTAATTTTTAATCTTTGAGGCCCAATTTCTTTAGGATGTAACATAAGTCCAAAATTTTTTGTAAACTTTCTTCTTTGACCTATAAAGATTTCATTAGCTGGCTGATGGGAGATGACATTCTGTATATGTTTCTAATACAGTTAATGAATAAAGCACTGTTGGCCAATAGGAAAGGAAGGTAGGAGGGACTAGGGAGACAAGGATGAAATAGGAAGTAGGAAGTAGGGTCAGGATGGAGAGCCTGGAGAGAACAGAACTGCCATTACTCCGCTTTCAGTAAGACCAAGTGGAAATACATAAAAATGGGTTAATAATTAAGACAGAGCTAGCTGATAAGAAACTAGTAATGGGCCAACAGATTATATCAAATACAGAGTCTCTGTGTGCATTATTTGGGGCTGGCACCGCAGCAGGACAAGACCAGGCGTTGGGCGGAAAATCCCATACTCGTTACAAATGGTGCCCACATGGCTAATAAGAACTTCCACTTAAAATTTAACAGAAGCTTAAAAAAGGGTTTTAAAACAAAAGAACAGAGACAAGCAAGGTTTCTTGGTAGCAGCATTTTCTCTTGTGAGAGACAAGCAGATTGTGCGGCTCCTCTAAAGGGAAGATTCCAGACTCGGCAAAAAACTGCACGGGTTTAAAAAAGCACTGCTAAAAATTCACTGGTGTGTATCAGAGCTGGCAATGGCAGTGATCACATCTCCAAGCTGGCAGCATGCAGACCAAGGCAGTGAGCACAGATTTTAGTGCTGGCGGTAAAATAGCCGTTGCCATCTTTTATAAACCCTGGCAGAAACAACAAAGACTTTCACTTTAGCAGTGTTGTTGTTTACCTGATAAAAGACTCGTGGCCAGAAAAAGTTAAAGATTTACAGTAAAGACAGATTCATATTAAGAAAAATCTCTAAAGGTTTACAGTGTATATTTTAAAAGATATGTAGGCTTGGGAGAGAAAAGAAATAAAATGATTTTAAAAAGAGAGGGGGAGCTGGGTGTGGTGGCACATGCCTTTAATCCCAGCACTCAGGAGACAGAGGCAAGCAGATCTCTGTGATTTCAAAGTAAACCTTGTATGCAGAGTGAATTCCAGGACAGATAAGAGTTACACAGAGAAACCCTGTCTCAAGAAATAAAAAATAAAAAGTAAAAGAAACGGAGTAATAATAAAGCTACATAAAGATGAAAAGCTCAGAGAGAATCTGTATACTGTATGACATTATATTGTCTTTGTATTGTTTGACTGCTGAGGAAACAACTGTTAAAACAAATGCTGCTGAATTAATTCAATTTATATATTTTAAAAATGCTTTGACTCCAAAATTTAAGTTCAAGGACAAGTTACTGGGGAAAAGGATTTCTATTTTTATTTCCACAGAAAATAAAAAGCTGTGGATTTCTTCCAGACTAATGTGGTTTGAGCAAGCCAGACCCCCTGAAAAAGAGTACCAGGTGATCCTACATTCAAAACAGGTGGACACAGAATCCTTGCAGGCTACAGCCAGGATTTCTACATCTTCTTAGGATCCCCGTGACAGCGCCCCCCTATCAGTAGGAAGTAGTTTGGAAAGAACGATGCCCAAATTCCCAAATATTGTCTATAAGTGTTTGTTTTCATTTAAATGGACGTGGTTATAAATGGTTAATGATCACAACCCATCTCTTTTTAAAGGTAAAGGGAATTATGGTATAGCTATGAATTCTTTATTTTCAAATGGATTTTCATTTATTAATATAAACTTAAGGTCAATTTTGTAATTAAGTATATGTCTCCTCTTGTTTAGAAATTGTGTTTATATAACTCATTTAGATATGTAATGTGTAATTTAGTACCGATTTTAGATAGTTACCTAGCTAAAAAGTTATAGCTAGGTGAGTTAGGTTTTCTAGATATATATAGATGTATTTGAGAACAGATCATAGATAGTACCTCTGATAGTCAGATATTATAGTTAAATTAGTTAAGATTTCTAGATATACAGATGTATTTGAGATGGATAGGAATTCTTCAAACCTTTCAAAGACCTACAGAATATGGCAATTAAAATGATTTAGGGTTTTTCTTGACATTGAGACATAAATGCTCCTGGCAACACCACCCGAGTCAAAAAGGAAGATGAAGATAAACATTGAAGAAACTCGTTAGGGAGTTTACTTCTAATATAGCAAGACTAGTCATTTGGACAAGATACTGCTCTTGTCTGGACTGTTTGACTTTATGCTGTATAAATTCGACGTGCAGGACCCACAGAAAAGTGACTGCTGATTCAAGATGGATATTGTTATAGAGTTCCTGCTTCATGGAAGAGTCTGCCAGACAGTCTACAGGACACAGAGAAAAATGACTGACAAACTGCCAGTACAAGAAGACAGTTTAAAGTTTTCTACTTTGCTGAAGAGTCTGCCAGACACACTATGGCATATGGGCTGAAGATGGAAGATTACAGAAGAACTTCAGGTGACTGGCCAGACAGTGAGATGTCTATGTCATTTCTAGAGTTTATATACTATCCTTCTGTGGTCTTTGAAGGAGTTGAAGACAGACAGTTATGGTTATTGTTTTCCTTAGTTAGTATTCAATGATATAGGACTTTAGACTCACAAGATAAAATAGATGATAGAATATTTTATTCAAATCTTACTAAAAGTTAATGGACTAAATATTGTTAACTGTGATTCTTACTTGATAACTGTTGTGTGACATATTTTGCTATGTTAAGGCTAAAACCCTTCTTTTTATTTAGACAGAAAAGAGGAGATGATGGGAGATGTCATTCTGTATATGTTTCTCATACTGGTTAATGAATAAAACACTGTTGGCCAATAGGAAAGGAAGATAGGAGGGACAAGGAGACAAGGAGGAAATAGGAAGTAGGAAGGCGGGTCAGGATGGAGAGCCTGGAGAGAACAGAACTGCCATTCCTCCACTCTCGGTAAGATCACGTGGAAATACATCGAAATGGGTTAATAATTAAGACAGAGCTAGCCAATAAGAAACTAGTAATGGGCCAACAGATTATGTCAAATACAGAGTCTCGGTGTGAATTATTTGGGGCTATCTCGGTGGTGGGACAAGACCAGCGGAGGCAGGCAGAAAACCTGTACACCTTACAGGTGACCAGGTCTCATTTACATTTTCACTGACACCTTTCTAGGTGGGGCTAACAGGGTCTGCAGTTCCCTGAGGCTTATTCTTAATTGTTGACAAGGTCTCATTTGCATTTTCATTGACACCTCTCCAGGTGGGGCCTAAAAGTTTCCTGAGCCCTCCCTTCCATAGCTTTTCTCAAATCTTACATTAACCTCCAGCTGTAACAGCTAGATAACAGGAGACATGCTGTCTAATGCAAAATGCTAATGCTCTATTGGCTCCTTCAGCCTTGAAAGCACCCTAACAGGTCCTTGGAACCTGAGATGACTAAGCACCCTTTTTTTTGCTTCCCCCTACCTCCATCTGGTGCCAGGATATATAAGCTAGCCTAGTAAAGTAAGATATATAATATAAAGCCTTCTTAATATGAATATTGCTGTGTTATTAACCTCAACATCCTCCACAGTTTCTCGGGCTTCTACAGCTGTGAAGGCGCCGCAAAGTTTCCCTGTGTTTCCTGCTGTCCTGGGACTTGATCAGTAAACTGCACTGGACAATTCCTTCCTAATTATTAATATTAGTCTTGTTGATGTTTTCTAGTAGATTTTTCCAATTAATTGTTTAATATTTATTTATTTATTTATTCATATATTTATTTTGGAGTTTGACACAGAATTTCTGTTTGTGGCCTTGCTGTCCTGGAACTTACTCTGTAGAGCAGGATGTCCTCAACCTCACAGATGTCCACTTGTGTCTATTTCCTGAGTGCTGGACTGAAAGGCGACAGTTAGACACAAAATTTATTGTCGCTTATCCATGTCACCAATAGATGACACAGGTATAAAGGTTTAATCTCTCTTTCTTCCTCCCCACAATGTGCAGAGCTAGCACAGACCATTACTAAATGCAGACTGAAATGATTCTCTTCTTTCACATATTGAAGGCTTCCCAGAATATTAAAAATCAAGAGAAACATTTTAGGTCACAAAAGATGATGTTTTTACTGTGTCATCCTGCTGAGGTCAAGATACCTGAGGGTGCTTTTTACCTGGATGTCAGAGTCCCCCAAAAACAACCATGATAGAAATGCAGGTGCCATCTCACAAACAAGATGATACATCTTTTTCCTGAGAGATGTCTGGGTGATAGGACCATTGGATTGTGGTTTCATTCCTGAAATTCATGTCAAATTCTTGAGATATTTAGCATATGGGAGGTGCACTAGAATGTGACAGAATGTTGGATCATAAATGTTGCCTGGCAACCCTACTTACATTCAATATCCTGGTATCATGGGTCAAGAACCAGAGAGCAGCTTCGCTGTTGTATTATCATGGGACGTTACAATCTCTGAAGATGACACATTCCAAAAACTTTTGATGACAGCATTTGATTCCGCTAACCAAGTCATAGCCAAATCTCTGGAAGTTTGCCTACAGCTATTACTGGTTACCCAATTAAAGATTACCTATTATCAGAGAATATATACAGTCTGTGGAGAAACAGTTCAAAGACTTCTGCTGCAAACATATTTTCAGCTGATATGAAAATTTTAGCTACTACTGCTATGCCAGGTATGGGCCCATCATCTCAGGTCCTGCCTCAGCACAACAGAGATTCAGGCACTGGTGATGATGTCAGACCAACATAATACATCAGGCAAGAAAGTATAAGTATCTGATCATTAACTTATGGAATTTTAAAAATCTGTGCTGACAGCATACTTTACCATGTCTGCCATGTCTGCCCAGGAATTGATGATACAAAAATGTTCAACTACTTACATATTTAAACATGTAATTTTTGAATTGTTTCTTGATAGAAAATGTTAACCATGAAGTTTGGGGACACCTTGTGTGACTCAAGTGAGACAGACGATCTAACTATCTGATTGTTTCATTATTCAAGTCTGTCTTCTTCTACTCAAGACAGTATGAATATCTGATCATTAACTTATGGAATTATTAAAAATCAAATTCTGTGATGACAGCATACTTTATCATGTCTGCCATGTCTATCCAGGGATTTATGATACAAAAAGTTCCACTACTTACATATGTAAAGATGTAATTATTAAATTGTTTCATTATATAATCTATGAACCCTGAAGTTTGGTGCCATCTTGTGTGAATCAAGTGTGACAGACGATCTAACTATCTGGTTATTTCATTCTTCAAATCTGTCTTTTTCTAGTCCAGGAAGAGTGGAGTCTGGACCCACCTTGGTGGTGTTAATTGTCTCTTGGGATTTCATTATTTATTTATTTAAATCAATGTTGATATCATTTTGTTAACTCTCTAGGGGTGAATTATGAGAAATTATCTCATTATTCATTCACTTATTTTTTCAAGTCTATGATTAAAAACTCAATGACCTCTTCAGTTCTGAGCAATCTTGTAGAAGTCACGTATAAAACACCATCCCCTTGTTGAAATTTTATTCATTTAATTATGAAAATCTATCATTATGTATTCAGGGATCACTGTAGATTTGAGCCTCCTTATGGAAGTCAATCATGCCAGACCATCACATCATCTAATACACTTACTTATTGAACTGTAAAATAAGAAATGAAATAAAAATTCATCATTTATTTAACGTATTTGAAATAAAGATGATGTTATGGACCATACGTCCCTTTTGGAGTCAGATGTTGGGGGGCTTGATGATGTAACATCATCTCATTACTTGATTATGTAGCTATTTAAATAGATCATTACATCAGCCATAGATTTACTACTTTGGTGCCATCTTGTCACTGTTATTATAAACACCCACTGATTCTCATTGTCAATTTATTCCAGGAAGAGGTCAGTCTGACTCCTCCATGTGAAATTTAAGTATGCACCACCATGTCATTATTCAATAATTTTTCAAAATATAATAATTGTTTAAATCGATGAAGATGTGGTCCTTCATGACTGAGGTCTTGTCATTCCTCCCTGCGAGTTAATCGTGTGGCATTATTTACTTATCTAAGTATTACTCCCATGACAGTCACTGGAGTTTGGTTCCGTCTTAAGAAAGTTAAGTGTGCAGAAGTATCCAATGATTTACTGATTTGATTATATAAATAATGATGGCGCCAACAATTATAGGTTGGGCTGCTGTGTGATTGACACAGCAGGAGATTGGTCCCAGAAGCAGTGCCCAGAGAATGAGGGACACTGGGATATCCAGTGATTACTGATTACATAATAGATTTTTAATGTTCGAGTGATTAAACGATTTAAAAAACTTTATTGTTTCGCATCAACAGTTTCTGAGAGGTTGCAACAATACTGACCCAAGAAGGACACACTCAACTCCAGTTTAAAAAATCGAGTAACTTAATAATCTCATGATCAGAGAATCTTATCTAATGTACTCTGTTCGGCTGAAAACATGACACACCACCAACACTAACTAACTCTAAATATCCATATCATAAAGTGGGGTACAGACCTTAAGAGAGAATTATCAATTGAGGAATCAAAAATGACTGAAAGAAACGTAAGACAGTGCTCAAAATCCTTAGTCATCAGCCAAATGTAAATCAAAACAACTCTGAAAAACCATGTGAACAAGCTGTTCTAAAGGTAGGGGAATGAAGAGAAGTTCATTTTCATTTCAGTAAATAGAAAAGGATTATGGTAGAGGCGATTAATGGTACTGTTTCCATCCTGGAAATGAGAAAATTGAAGCATAGAACATAGGTTTAAATACTCATCAATGTACTTGAATGGCAGAATGATGCTTTCATTTTCATGCTCCTATCACTGTAGGCATGTTGTGAGCTTGAGAGACTGGTAAATATGTATAACTCAAAAGAAGAGCCCTGCTTTGTTTTTGTGAGGAAATCAGTGAGGCTGTAAGGTTAGTCCATTGGTGGGTATGTAACTTTAGCTCGTGGGAGGGGCACTAGAATGGGACAGAATGTTGGATCATAAATGTTGCCTGGCAACCCTGCTTGCCTCCTGGTATCATGGGCCAAGGACCAGAGAGCAGCTTCAATAAACTGTGGGACATTACAATCTCCCAAGGTAACTGTCTCCTAAAACTGTTGATTACAGCATTTGATTCCCCTAAGCAAGTCATAGAATAATGTCTGGAAATTGGCCTACAGCTATTACTGGTTACCCAATTCAAGATTACCTAATATCAGAGAACATAGCTGGTGGAGAAACAGTTCAAAGTCTCGTGTTTATGAAAGCTCTCTCTCCTAAGAAGTAAAACTATGGATTATAAGATAATAAGACTCACAATTATTCATCAAAAGTTGAGTTTTCCGTTGTTAAATTCTTTCAGGAAGGTGATAATCCATTTGTTAGAGTAGACTTAGTGATTATTGGAATGCAGTTCATCTCCCCTGAGGCAGCTGTCCCACATCAAATATGGGGTATCTTCTAAAACCCTGCATACACAATGACATTTCAGCATTTACACGTTTTACTTCTCAAGTCTGCGATTTAATAAGGGATGAACCGGGGAGTTTCACACAGTCTTGTGGGAGGCAGGTGAGACACAACTTGTGTCGAGTATGGCAGACCATATCCTTTTCTGATCATGTTATTATTTAGTTATTAAAATAGGACATTAGATAATCCATGATCAGTGGATTATTGTTCCACGATGTGGGAGTCACATATTTTAGACCATCTAAATATTAATTATATAATTAAGTTAATTAAGTAATTAAATTAATGATGACAAGCATTGTTCACGAGTCTGGTTTGGAGCCACCTTATGAAAGTGGATGATGTTACATCAATTCTTTATTTCATTATTTCTAATTAGTTGTATAATTATGTAAACCAATAACCCTCTACTCCATGAAGAGTTCTGTGAAGCTCCCTCTTGGGAGTTAATATGCAATGTCATCACATTTTATGATTAATTTTTTCAATTGATGATGATGACATCCTTCATGATTGGAATCTGGACATGCTTCCCTGCCAGTTAAATGCTACCTCACCTCTCTATTGTGATGGTTAGCTATTACTGACTTATTTAATTGTTTAAATTAATTGAACGGCAGACAGTGGCATCATCGATTACGATTAGGATGAAAATGCCTGTCAGGGACCAGGTTGGGAAGGTTGTAGAAATGGAAACGGCAGTTTCTGAATGATCAATGAATCACCCAGATACACGTGTTGCTGGATGATTGAGTCCAGAAGATTCCATGGTGCCCTCCGAGAAATACAAGGACTTCACCGAAGCAGGCATGGTTTTCTGGGTGTTTGCTCCCTGTTCTTCCTCCACATCTTCACCTTGGTGGTGATCATTTAATTAATGTATTTAAAATAAAGGTAATGTTATGGACCATAAGTGCCTTTTGTAGTCAGATTTGGGGAGTTGATGTTGCAACATCATCTCATTACTTCATCATTTAGCTATGTAAATAAATCGTTTCATCAGCGATAGGTTTAGGACTTTGGTGCCACCTCGTAAGTGTTAATATAAAATTCCAACTAATTGATTATCTTTTAAAATTTTTAAATACATCATTATTCCAGGAAGAGATCGGTCTGACTACACCATGTGGGATTTAAGTAAGCACCACCATGTCATTATTCAATAATCTTTCATTATATATTAATTATTTAAATCGATGAAGATGTTGTTCTTCATGACTGGAGTCTAGCTCTTCCTCCCTGGGAGTTAATCGCGTGGCATTATTTACTTATCTAAGTACTACTTCCTTGAAAATTACTGGAGTTTCATTCCATCATATGAAAGTTAAGTATGCAGGTCTATCCAATTATTAACTTATTTGATTGCATAAGTAATGATGGTGTCAACCGTCATTTGAGTGCTGTGCGATTGACACAGCAGGAGACCGGTACCAGAAGCAGTGCCCAGAGAATGAAGGACACTACAATATCCAGTGATAACTGATTATGTAATCGTAGATTTTTTTTTTTTTTTTTTATTTAATTTTATATAACAAAGTCCAATTAAATGAAAACAAACATTTATACACAATATTTGGGAATTTGGGCGTCGTTCTTTCCAAACTACTTCCTGCTGGTAAGGGCGCTGTAAAGGGGGATTCAAAGAAGATTCAGATATCCTAGCTGTAGTCTGTAGGGCTGTTTTGTCCAGCTGTTTGGAATGTAGGATCAGCTTGTACTCTGTTTCAGGTGGTCTGGTGTGATCAAACCACATTAGTCTGTAAAGAATCCACATCTTTTCATTTTCTGTGGAAACAAATATAGAAATACTTTTCCCCAGTAACTTGTTCTTCAACTTAACTTTTGGAGTCAAAGCGGTTTTTTTTTTTTTAATTTATTATTTTACATGTCGATCCCAGTTCCCACTCCCTCCCTCCCTCCCTCCCCTCCAGCCCTCCCTCCCTTCTTCCCTTCCTTTTGCCCTCTCTGCCCTCTCCTATGCTCTCTAAAAACCCTCCCCTCCCAACCCTCCTCCACAATACCATATGTAGGGGAATGCCATCCAGTTGGGGTCATGTAGATCTGACAGGTCCTCTGAAGTAGGGACTAGGGCTTCTCTCCTATCTCTAGAATAAGGCAGTTATCCTTCCATGGGGGGATATGTTTGCAAAGTCCTTTTGTGCACCAGGGATACATCCTGGCTCCACTGTCTGAGGTCTCTTAGACTGCTCAGAACTTCTGGCTGAGACCCATATTCAGGGGGGTCCGAGTCAGTCCCCTGTTGGCTTCCCAGCTATCAGTCTAGTGGCCCTTAGCTCCTCCTTGTTCAGGTAAGCTGTCTCTATGTACTTCTAACGCATGGTCTTGTCCTCTCCATCTGCTTCTGGGTTCTAGTTTGACTCAGTGTTTATGTATGGGTGTTTGCTCCTGTTTTCAACAGGCATTAGTTGAGGACTCCATGGAGAAGTTAGTTGTTGATCTCACTCTCCGGGAAGGGCATTTATGATAGCCTTTCCACGGAAGCTGAGATTGTTAGTTGGGAGCAGTCTTGTAGTTCCCTCGACCTTTCTTTGTGTTCAACTTTATCTTCAAACCAATATTGGCTCCCTCTTTTATGTTCTCTCTCTCTGTCTCTGTCTCTCTCTCTCTTTCCTATTTTCCATTCCTAACCAGGCTCAATCCTCCTGGTCACACATGCCTTCCTCTCCTCCCTCTCATTTTCTCCTACTTCTCTCTCCATTAGCTGTCCTCCCCCACTATACCTGAGGTCTGGGGGACTTGTCCCTTCCCAGTTCTGTGAAGGACTTTATATGAATCTCTTAGAATACAACTTGTATCCTAGTTCCTCTGGTGATGTGAATTATAGGTTGGTGATCATTTGATCTAGGTCTAAAATCCATATATGAGTGAGTACATACTGTGTTCCTCTTTTTGTGACTGGGTTACCTCATTCAGGATGGTTTCTTCAAGTGCCATCCACTTGCCTGCGAATTTCAAAATACCATTATTTTTTTCTGCAGAGTAGTATTCCATTGTGTAGATGTTCCACATCTTCATTAACCATTCTTCAATTGAAGGGCATCTAGGTTGCTTCCAGGTTCTTGCTATTACAAATAGTGCTGCTATGAACATAGTTGAACAGATGTCTTTGTTGCATTGATGTGAATCCTTTGGGTATATGCCTAAGAGGTGGATTGCCGGGTCCTGTGGTAAACTAATTCCCATTTTCCTGAGGAACCGCCATACTGATCTCCAAAGTGGCTGTATGAGTTTGCACTCCCACCAGCAGTGGAGGAGTGTTCCACTTTCTCCACATCCTCTCCAACATAAGTCATCACTGGTGTTTCTAATTTTAGCCATTCTGGCAGGGGTAAGATGGTATCTCAAAGTTGTTTTGATTTGCATTTCCCTGATAGCTAAGGATGTGGAGCATTTTCTTAAGTGTCTTTCAGCCTTTTTGATTTCCTCCATTGAGAATTCTTTCTTCAGTTCTGTACCCCATTTTTTAATAGGGTTATTTGGTGTTTTGTTGACTAGTTTCTTGAGTTCTTTGTATATTTTGGAGATCAGCCCTTTGCTCACTATCAGAATCAGACATGAGTTACTTGTCCCAGTGTCCAAGCGTCCATCGGCTCACACATCTGGACCTGAGTGGTGTCACCTTCATAAATTTAAGTCATCCACTTCTGGGAAGACTGCTAGAGAGATTGACAGCTACCCTGCAGACATTAAAATTGAAGGGTTGTATGCTCATGGACTTCCAAATGGATGTCATCCTCCCTGCCCTGAGACAGTGTTCCCAGCTGGTGGAGGTGAATTTGATGAAGAACTTCCTGTCTTTTACCAGCCCTAAGAAGCTGCTTCAGCACACTGCCAACCTGACACAGATCACCTTGGAGATGTATCCTGCCCCTGATGAAGTGTATGATGACATTGGTGATGTCCTGCCAGACAGATTTGTCCAATGTTGTTCTGAGCTCATGGACACTCTTAGAGCAATAAGACAGCCAAAGGAGGTCTACTTTGTGAGGAAGAAGTGTCTAGATTGCAGGCGATTCTGTGTCTATGACCAGGAGGCCTCCCTATGTTCATGTTGGGAATAAAGGATGAGAGATTTCTGCTGGCCTGAGAAAGGAAAGCAAGGACTCCAGTGACGCTTTAGAGAGACACAGAGCTTGTCTATTCAAGGTGTTTTGGATATACTTGGAGACAATGCCATCCCAAGGAATCAGAGGGAGAGAGAGAGAGAGAAGCTTTGACATGGACAATCAGGGCCTACTCATCTGCTCAGGGCCAAAGGTGAAGACCCAACCTCAGATAGGAAAAGAGATTTGAGAACACTGTGCACTGACCCCACCACAGTCAGTGTGTGAGTGTTCAGAGACACAGGGGCGGGGATAAAGAGAGAGCATAGTACAAAGAGCACCATGGACTGGATGAAATATGTTCCATGTCTCTGCCTCCACCTTTTCTTTGTCTGACTTACATAAAGGTTTGTAATATGTGCACATATATTTCCTTTTGAAGAGTAACATTGACTGTAGAATGAACTGTTGTTGAGAGTACGGTCCTCTCCCTTTTCAACTGAGATCTGTCTTTCTGTGGTTATGAGAGGCATTTAAGCTGGATATTACTTGCCCCACCCACCATCCTTAAAATTACAGTTTCCAATAAGCTCAATAAAAAATGCTTTTGCATGAGAGAGTGTGTTGCAGACTTTTAATTTACTAAGGTTTTCCCTTGACTATCCCAGACTTGTGCACTGTGCTCACTGTGTTTGCATACTCTTGTGTCTCTTTGTCTCTACACCTTCTGTGTCTTAGAACTTTCAGACAGATACTAACCTAACACGCCACACTCTTGGGATTTTTATACCTCAGCTTCATTTAATCTCATCATAAAGTCTGAGAAAAACTCTTGGAATGATGGATGGCTCAGCGAATGAGGGTGCTTCATAACTTCTCTGGGGACAAGTGTTTGATCTTAGCGGGCAGAAACGCTTGGACCTCTTTCCAGATATCTGACATTCATTTCTGGTTTCTGGAAGCGCTTGCTGTTACCTCCATCTACATACACACATACCACACACATGCCCTTCAAAACACATTTTCTTAAAGATAAGTAAAGTATGGAAAAACACAAATGAATTTACAGTATTAAACAGGAAGCCAGTCTAGAGGTGGATATTCCCATAGGGTTTAACCCATCAAAGTATGAAAAAGATAATAGCAAGTATACTGATGACGCCCATGTGGGAATCTCCATAGATTCCCACATAGACAGTTCCGGTAAACGGTCCTTATGTGTTTCTGCAGCCTGGCATTGTCCTCCCTGCCTGCATCTGGATTCCAGTCGGCTCAGTGTTTACTTGTGGGTGTTTGCTTATGCTTCCATCAGGTACAAGATGAGGGCTCCATGGTGTTGGATAAATTAGTTGTTGATCTCATTATCAGGGAAGGGCATTTATGGTAGCCTTTACACTGTTGTGCAGATTTTTAACTGGGGTCATTCTCGAAGGTATTTGGACATTTCTTTAGGTTCAGTTTTCTCTTCAATGCTATAATGGCTTCCCCTATTATGGTCTCTCTCTTTCTCTTTCTCTTTTCTCTCTTCTATTCCTCTGATGACTCAGTCTTCCTAATCCCACGTGGTTTCCCCTCCTCCCCTTCTATTTCTCCTAGTCCCCACCCCACTAACGGCTCCCCAATCCCCTTGTGCTCTGGAGAATTTTTTGTTTCCACCTTCATTGAGGGACCTTATATGTATCTCTTAGATCTTCCTTGTGTATCAGTTTCTCTGGTGTTGTCAATTATATGCTGGTGATCCTTTGCTGTATGTCTAAAATCTATATGTGAGCAAGTACATAGCATGTCCTTCTTTTTGTGACTGTGTTACTTCTTTCAGGATGGTTTCTTCAATTTCCATCCACTTGCCTGAGAATTTCAAGATTCCATTGTTTTTTCCCCCACACAGAGTAGTATTCCATTGTGTAGATGTGCCATCATATCTTCTTTATCCATTCTTCATTTGAGGGGCATCTAGGTTGCATCCACATTCTTGCTGTTACAAATAATGCAGCCATGAACACAGTGGAGCACATGTCTTTGTTACATGGATGTGGATACTTTGAGTATGTGACTAAGAGATGGATCAGCGGGTCCTGTTGTAGACTGATTCCCAATTTCCTGAGGAACCGCCACACTGACCTCCAAAATGGCTGTGTAAGTTTGTACTCTCACCAGCAGAGAAGGAGTGTTCCCCTTTCTCCACATCCTCTCCAGCATAAATTGTCATTGTTGTTCTGAATTTTAGCCATTCTGGCAGGAGTAAGATGGTATCTCAAAGTTCTTTGATTTGCATTTCACTGATAGTTAAGGATGTTCATCACTTTCTTTCTTGTGTTTCGGCCATTTTGAATTCCTCCATTGAGAATACTTTTCATTTCTGTACCCCGTTTTTTAATTGGGTTATTTGGTGTTTTGATGGCTATTTTCTTGCTTTTTTTGGTATATTTTGGAGATCAGCCCTCTGTCAGATGTAGGATTGGTGAAAATCTCTTCCCAGTCTGTGGGCTGCCATTTGGTCTTGTCAACTGTGTCCTTTGCTTTATAGAAGCTTCTAAGTTTGAGGAGGTTCCATTTACTAGTTGTCAATCTCTGTGTCTGGAATTAAGTTTTGGAAGGGGTCTTCTATACCAATTTGTTCAAGGGTACTTCCCACTTTCTCTTCTAAGAGGTTCAGTGTGGCAGGATTTATCACGATGTGTTTGATCCGTGCATGGGGATAGACATGGTTCTATCTGCAGTTCTACACACCATCATCCAGTTGTGCCAGCAACATTTGTTGAAGATGATTTACTCCTCCCATTGTATAGTTTTAACTGTTTTGTCAAAAATCAGGTGTTTGAAAGTGTGTGTGTTAATATCAGGTTTTCTATTCAATTCCGTTGGTCTACTGCTTTATTTTGTTGCCAATACTAGGCCATTTTCAGCAGTAATGCTCTGTAGTAGAGCTTAATGTTGGGAATGGTGATGACCTCTGAACTTCCTTTATTGTACAGGATTTTTTTGCCTATCCTGGTTCTCTTGTTTTCCATATAAAGTCCATTATTATTATCCTTTCAAGGTTCGTGAAGAATTGTGCTGGGATTTTAATGGGGATGGTATGGTATCTATGGATTGATTTTGACAAGATTGCTATTTTTACTATGTTCATCCTACCTATCCAAGAGCATGGGAGATCTTTCCATTTTCTGCTATCTTCTTGAATTTCTTTCTTTAAAGCCACAAATTTCTTATTATTAGGTCATTTGCTTATTTGATAAGCATTATCACAAGATACTGTATGCTGTTTGTGGCTATTGTAAATGTTGATATTTCTCAGATTTCATTCTCCGCCCCTTTGTTGTCTGAATAAAGTAGGGCTACTCATCTTTTCTGAGAATATCTTGTATCTTGCTAGTTTGCTGAGGTGTTTATAAACCTCAGGTGTTCCCTGGTAGAAGATTTTTTTTTTTTTTTGATTGTTTTGTTTTAGTTTTTTTTTTTTTTTTTTTGGTTTTGTTTTTTTTTTTTTTTTTTTTTTTTTGGTGGGGGTTCAATTTTGTAAATTATCATATCATCCGCATATAGAGAAAGTTTGCTTTCTTCATTTCCATTTTGTGTCTCCATGATCTAGTTTTGTTTTCTTATTGCTTTAGCTAGTACTTCAAGTACAATATTAGAGATATGGAATGAGATGACAGCCTTGTCTTGTTCCTGATTTTAGAGAAACCCCTTAAACTTCCCTCTATTCAATTTGATATTGTCTGTTGGTTTACTGAATAGTGCTCTTATTATGTTTAGGTAAGTTCCTGTTACCCCTGATCTCTCCAAGGCCTTTTTCGAGAAAGGGTGTTGATTTTTGCTGAAGGGTTTTTCAGAATATAAGGAGATTATCGGGTGGTTTTCTTTTTCAGTTTGTTTATAAGGTGAATCACCTTGATAGATTTTCGAATGTTAAACAAAGCCTGCATACCAGTGATGAAGCCTACTTTGTCATGGTGTGTGATTTCTGTGATGTATGCTTGGATTCGGTTTGCCAATATTTTATTGAGTATTTTTGCATCAGTATTCATTAGGGATATTGGTCTGTAGTTTTTATTCCTAGTGTGTGGCCTGGATACCAAGGTGATTGTGGCCTCCTAAAAGAGTTTGGCAATGAACCTTCTGTTTCTATTCTGTGGAACAATTTGAGGAATATGAGATTGAGCTCTTCCTTGATTTTCCAGTAGAATTCTGGACTGAAGCCATCTGGTCCTGGTCTTTTTTGTGTGTCTGTGTGTGTCTCTCTGAGTGTGTGTGTCAGTGTGTGTGTGTGTGTGTGTGTGTGTATGTTGGAAGGCTTTTGATGACTGTTTCTACTTCGTTAGGTGTTTCTAGTTCTATTTAAATTATTTGTCTGTTCTTGATTTTTTTTTGGTGATAATTATTAAGAAATTTGTTCATTTCCTTTGAATTCTCAAATTTTGTGGAGTACAGGTTTTCAAGGTATGACCTGAATATTGTCTGGAGCTCACAGAGGTCACACCTTTAATCCCAGCCCTAGAGAGGTATAAAAGTTAGAAGCAGGGGATTGAGGATTAAGTCTCAGAATTCTCCAGACCCTCCAAGGAGAGGAAGTGGATGTGTGAGTTGAAAGCAGATTTTTTCATGATAATATCTTTCGATTATCCAGATTATTGATTATACTTGTCTGTGGACTCCAAGACATTGCAAATCAGGCATTTTGTACATCATCTAAAATTGATTACAGGCTCCACACTGCTAATTCCCACCAATGGAAAACAGGAAATTGCTCGTGTTACTTCTGTCTGCCACCTTTATGCACAGTGTGTACAGCAAAATCAAAGTTCTTAAATGAACTCAATTCTTTCATATTCCTCTCTTTATTTTCAGTCCCCAATACCAGCCACAGGGTTTGGTAAACAATCAGTAATTTATCTGTATGTGCTTCTGAAGAACACCCAAAGCCTCACCCTAAAGGCTTTTAATTAATTTCCTCAGAGCACAGGGTAGTACAGGCAACATTAAATGTGATACATGCAATTTTCATGACTTAACCCTGTATGCCATGTGCCAGCTCAATATAATCTTGGAAAATTTTGATCACACAAATATACTGGGTCTTCATTCATCTGAGATGAATTAATGCACCCTGAGTATTTAAAGAACACAATCACCTAATATGCATTAGTTAAGATTTTTTTTATTGCTGTGTATAAACACAAACATATTCCACAAGACTTTTTGTTTTTTGAGAGTTTCTCTGCGGTTTTCAAGATGGATACATGTTATGTTAGAAATATTTGTCTTTATGGATCTCCTCTGTGAGCGAAGTGATTTCTCCCTGGGAAGGCATATTAATGCTACAACAGATGCATTTGCATCCTGTTAGAAGAATGTTTATGAGACAATCCCTTATGTTGATGCAGGAGGAATTGGTTGCATTTTGTTCCTCTCCAAACAATGGCCTTGCTGTCTTCTGTACTATACGTTCAAATTTCTTAAATCACTGTAACACCTAAGAGATTTAAATTTTCCATTAGAGTCAAGTAGCCAACTATCCAGTGCAGTCACAGGAAAAGCATTTGCAAGTGGAGCATTGCTTCTGCCTTCAGTGCAGAATAAGGAAAATTGTTTACACTGCAGGAGGATTCAGGGTAAGCAACCAGGTGCTGAATTCACCACTATGAAAAAAGTACATGACTGTGGTAAGGAGAGTGATTTTTTTTTATTTCCCAGCATGTTTTAATCTGTCATGTATTTGAACACAGACCACAGTATTTAGGTGTAAAGTTTGTGAGGGATGAAATGAAAGGCAGGATTGCTCAGTGACTAGCATTTCCACTTTTGTGGGTGGAGATTCTTTCATTGTCCATCAGTCATCTTGGAGGAAATGGGTGGTGCCAGCAGCTGGCCTGTCTCTCTGTTTAAAAAAAGCTTTTTAATGAGACATTTTAAATGCCATATTCTCTAGATCTCTGAGCATTTGAGGGATGTCTGACTGTTTAGCATAACTTAGTTTACAAAATATCCCTGTAATTAATCTGTTTTGAAAACTGGATCCAAGCTGAGAGGCTGTGGAGGGATATTTTACTCAGGGCCCTGCAGCCTGACTGTAACTGATTTTTACTTTGTAGGTTACAGTTATAACCATATAGGACAAAGAGAAAACTCCCTCTGATAATAGAGGCTTAACCTTAACAAACAGCTCACAGGAAAGACTGGGTGGCATAAATGTTTTGTTAGCTTGAAATAGACATTTATAACCTTAAATGATTATGACCATTCAAAGGGACATAGCAATTTAGAAATATTTGAGACTTAGTACAATTGAATTTAAGTTGTAGGAAGTTAACATACATTTAAATAAAGTTAAACTTAAGTTAAATGTACAGATATATTAAACAGGACTGTTTAAAATTGAGAGTGACTAGAATGTGAAGCTATGTATGACATACTGAAAAAGGAAATTAGAGACAAAGAATAAAGAATAAAGCAAATAAAAGAATAAAAGCAAAAGATAAATGAATTACAGGTTCTGTTGGCGGAAGAAGCTGGCTAGACACCCTGTGCTTAGGTGGCTGGTGTAGCAGAGGGAATAACCATGGGGGGGGGGTGAGGCTTGGCCACGGTGTCAAAATGGCAGCTGCCATAAACATATCCCCAACAGCTGGCAGAAATCATAAAATTTTGAGATTAAATTTTGTCTTGAGTAGATGCTGCCTCAGCCCAGCCTACTGCCCTGAGACAAGCTGCAGCTGCGGCGGGCAGGAGAGTTTTAGAGTGGTGGAAAGACAACAGAACCAACTTGAGCGTAAGAGATTGTTTAGCAGAGAGATAGAAAAAACTCCTTCCATCTACCTGTTTGATGGCAGTACTTTGAATAATCCTGTAAAATATCTGGATCTAGAGAGCCATTAAGCGGCCAACTTGAATTTCCTAGGGGATATGTAGGCCAATTTTCAGTACAAAGGTAAAAAAGTCTGGGTGCCTTAACAAGTGGCATTAAGTGAAAGGGTTTTAAATTTTCTATCAGGCATCCCAGTGGAGTGGTGGGAGATATTTCCTTAGTCGGTTTATTCCCCTTTGTAGAGAGGAAAGTGACCATGCAGTCTTGAATCTCTTAAGCCCAAGAGTGTAGCCACATGATAAGCGAGAATGGCAGAGGGTTATTCGAAGATTGTCAGCCCAAAAACATTGCCAGGACCAACAGAAGCCTGAAGGACTCAACAGTCCCAGAGCAAAGCAGATATCCTGCCCCAGGCAGTATGTCTTCCACCCCTGAAGAATGCACCAGACCCTAAGGAAATGGGTTAAAATATAAAAGGGTACCTTGCCTAATTGAAGCCTGTGTGGGGTGGTATTTCCAGTGAACTGGGGGGAGTAGGGGGGGTAAGGGAGGCAGACTACTGGTATCAGAAACAGGAACCCGAGTGTCTTTGGCAGGAGGCCCAACACAAAAAAGCTGCCAGTGACCCTCAAGGAGAGCCTGCCTGGGTTTCAGCAACAATGTTGTTCTTTTGCTATGCAGCTAATGACTAAAAAACACAAACACGAGACTCAGCGCCCATGTGGAATTTGTTGAGAGAAGGGAGAGAAAGAGGGGTAGCTGTTGGCCAACTGAAAGCAGGAGAGATAGAGAGGGGTGTGGGGTACTTGCTTTAAAAGGGGAGGCTTGCACATGTGTAACTGAGTCCTCTGGCAGCCAGGTAAAGCTTGAGCAGTCAGGACAAGCTGACTTAGCCATGGCATGGCCATGAGGGCATGCCCATCATCAGGTTGGGGGGGATCAAATGGCTGCTATTTCCTAACAATCGGATTACTAAGCGGAGTCACTATTTACCTACACATATAGTTAAGTGTAAGTCACTAGTTAGCCACAAAATAACCCACTAGTTAGCCACACATACTAGCTCACTGGTACCCACACACACCATGCCACTTGTTAGCCACATACTTAACTCACTATTTAGCCACACACATGAAGTCACTAGTTAGACAAACACCTAAATCAATAGTCAGCCCCATACCTATGTCACTAGTTAGCCACAAAAACTAAGCCATAATTCCATCACACAAATAAAGCAGTACTTAGCCACACACACTAAGACAGTAGTTAATCACACACCTAAGTTATTATTTAGCTACATGCCTAAGCAGTAATTACCCACATTGACAAAGTCACTAGTTAGCCACAAAGCTAGGTTACTAGTTAGCCACAGTTACTATGTCTCTAGTTAGCTACACACAATAGATCACTACTTACCCAACCATTCTAAGTGACTAGTCAGCCACACATCTAATTTACTCGCTAGTCACAAACACCAAGAAAATAGTCAGCCACACACACACTGAGATAGTAGTTAGCCATTCACCTATGTATTTCTATGTATTAAGTCAACTACACACCTAAGTCACTAGTTAGCTACCAACACTAGGTCACTAGTTATCCACACACATTAAATCAGTAGTTAGACACACACACTATGTCACTAGTTAGACACATACTAAGTCTGTCTAAAAGAAAAACAGCTCACACTAAGGTGGTCCCAGGATATGGGAATCAGGCCTTTAATCCTAGCAGCAGGGATGTGGAGATAGGAGTGACATGGCTGGACAGAGAGAGGAAGATAAGGTAGAGGAGAGAGAAGAGCATGCAGTGAGATAATTTTGTTTGAGAAGTTAGTCTGAGGGATCGAAGTGATAGCAGTCAATCTGAGGAGGCAGTGTGAGGACAGGAACACATCGCTTGTCTGAGAATTGGTAGAGATACCAACTCTACTAGCCAGATGCCTTGAATCTGTGATCCTTCAGTTTTCACCTTCCCCTCCCTGTTAGATTACTGTGAGTTTTTATTATTAAGATCTATTAGAACTTGTGCTAGAAGTGAGGTTCTCTCTGTGGAGGTGTGATATTTCAAAGTCAATAGAGGTAAAAATTTTAAATTATTAAAGTATGTTAACTTTGTTTTTTGAAAATTACATTGGTATCATTTTAATGTTTTTAATTTGTAAAATTTTTTATTATACTTATCAAACCAGTTCCCTCCAACTTACTCCCACACTCCTTCTTCCTCTCCCAACTTCCCAGGCCCCCAGCCACTCTCTCCTCCCATCCAACCAACACTATACATGTAGGTGGATGCCTTCCAGGAGGGGTCATCTAAATCCTTCAAGTCATTTTAAGTAGACACCAAAATGTCTCTCCTGTCTCAAGGTTAATGGAGTATCCCTCCATGGGGATTTTCCCCCCACTGTCATTTTTGCAACAGGGATACTTCCTGGTCCCAATCTGTGAAGACCCTTAGACTGCACAGGACTTTTAGCTGAGACCCATGTTCAGGGGTCTGTGTCAGTCCCATGTTGGATTCACAGCTATAAGTATGGGGCCCCATTAGCTCCTCCTTGTTCAAATCAGCTGTGTCTTTGGGTTTCTGCATTGTGGTCTTGTCCTCCCTCTCTGCATAAGGATTCCAGTTCGGCTCAGTGTTTAGTTGTGCATGTATGCTTCTGTTTCCATCTGCTACAGATGAGGTCTCCATGATAGTGGATAAGTTAGTCATTGATCTCATTGCCAGGAAGGGAATTTATGTTAGCCTTTACACTGTTTCTCAAATTGTTAGTTGGAGTCATTCTTGTAGGGCTCTGTACATTTCTCTAGGTTCCATTTCCTCTTCTAACCTATAATGGCTCCCTCTTTTATAGACTCTTTCTCTCTTTTTTCTCCTCAGTTCTCCTCTCTTCTCTTCTCTTCTCTTCTCAAGTCTATTCCTCCCCTGACCAAATGTTCCTAGACCCACAATCTTTCCTCTCCTCCCGTTTTCCTTGTGCTAGTTCCCTCTCCACTCACTACTCACCAATACCCACCCATATGCTCTGAGGACCTTGTCCCTTCCTGCTTCTGTGAGTGTCCTTATGTAAAACTGTTAGAATCCTCCTTCTATTCTAATTTCTCTGGAAGTTTCATTTGAAAGGCTGGTGAGCCTTTGCAATATATCTAAAATGCACATATGAGTGAATACATACCATGTTTCTCTTTCTGTGATTGGGATACCTCGTTCAGGATGGTTTCTTCAAGTTCCATCCACTTGTCTGTGAGTTTCAAGATTCCATTGTTTCTGCCCACCCCTACAGAGTAGTATTCCATTTTGTAAATGTGACAAATCTTCTTTATTTATACTTCAGTTGAGGGGCATCTAAGTTGATTCCAGGTTCTTGCTATTATAAATAATATTGCGATGAACATATGTGAGTACAAGTCTTGGTTGCATGGATTGGGATCATTTGGGTATGTACTTAAGCAGGGGATTATTGGGTCTCGTGATAGCCTGATTCCCATTATCCTGAGAAACTGCCATGCTACTCTCCAAAATGGCTGTACAAGTTTGCAGTTCCACCTGAAGTGGAAGAGTGTACCCATTTCTGCACATCCTCTCAAGCATAAGTTGGCATTGCTGTTTCTAATTTTAGCAATTCTGACAGGAGTAAGATGGTATCTCAAAGTTGTTTTAGTTGGCATTTCCTTGACAGCTAAGGATGTTGTGTACTTTCTTAAGTGTCTTAAATCATTTTTTATATCCTCTATGGAGATTTACCTATTCAGTTCTGTAGCCCATTTTAATAGAGTTATTTGGTGTTTGTTGACTAGTTTCTTGAGTTCTTTGTATATTTTGGAGATCAGCCCTTTGTTGGATATAGGATTGGTGAAAATCCCAGTTTGTGGGCTGCAGTTTGGAGACAGTTCTACCAGCACCATTTTGATGGGAGATGTATTCTGAAAATATGTTTCTCATACTGGTTAATGAATAAAGCACTGTTGGACAATAGGAAAGCTAGATAGGTGGGACTAGGAGATAAGGAGGTAAGAGGAAGGAGGAAGGAAGAAGCAAGATGGAGAGACTGGGGTGACGAGATGCCTGCCCTCTTCCCCGGTAATAAGAGACCACGTGAAAATACATAAATCAACAGAAATGGGCTAATACTTAAGACATAGCTAGTTGATAAGAAACTAGTACCTGGCCAACAGCGTTATATCAAATACAGAGTCTCTGTATATTAATTAGTGCTGGCACAGCTGCAGGACAAGACCAGCGGCTGGCGGAAAATCTTACTCAGCATTTTTTGAAGATGCTTTCCTCATCCCATTGTATACTTTTAGCTGTTTTGTTAGCATGTGTGTGGGTTAATATCAGGATTTTCTATTCGATTTCATTGAGGTACTTGTCTATTTTTGTGCTAATACCATGCTGTTTTCAGGACTATAGCTCTGTAGTAGATCTTAAAGTCAGGGATAATGATCCCTCATGAAGTTCTTTTATTATACAGGTTGTTTTGGCTATTTAGGTCCTTTTGGTTTTCAATATGAAGTAGACTATTATCCTTTCAAGGTCAGGGAAAGATTGTGCTGGGATTTTAATGGCGATTGCATTGAATATGTAGATCGCTGTTGGTAAGATTGCCATTTTTCTTTGTTTTTTTCTACCTATCCATGAGATTGGGACATCTTTACAGTTTCTGCTATTTTCTTTAAAGACAAAAATTCTTATTATATAGGTCTTTCACTTCTTTGGTCAGTGTTACCCCAAGATACTTTATGTTGTTTGTGGCTATTGTGAAGGGTGATGTTTCTGATTTCTTTAACAACCCCTTTGTTGACTGAATATGTAATGGCTACAGACTTTTTGTTTATTTAATCTTGTATCCTCATACTTTACTGAATGTATTTTTCAGCTGTAGGAGAACACTGGTAGAATTTTTTGGTTGCTTATGTAAACTATCATATCATCTGAAAATGGAGAAACTTTGAGTTCTTCCTTACCAGTTTGCATCTCCTTGAACTCCTTTTCTTTTCTTATTTCTTTAGCTAACCCTTCAATTACAATAATGAAGAGACATGGAGAGATAGGGCAGCCTACTCTTTTTCCTGATTTTAGAAGAATCACCTTAAGCTTCTCTACATTCAGCTTGATATTTGCTATGGGTTTACTATATATTGCTTTTATTATGTTTACATAAAATCCTATTATCTTATGTCCCCAAGACCTTTAACATGAATGTATGTTGAATTTTGTCAAAAGGTTTTTCTTCATCTAGGAGATGATCATGTGACTTTTCATTTTCAGTTTGTTTATATAGTGGTATATTTGATATATTTTCATATGTGAAACAATCCCTGCAAGCCAGAGATGAAGCCTACTTGATCATGGTAGATGATTTCTCTGACATATTCTTGGATTCAGTTTTCCCATATTTTCTTGAGTATTTTTGCATCAATGTGCATGGGGGATATTGGTCTGTAATTTTCTCCCTTATTTATGTCTTTGGTTGGCTGGGTATCGAGGTGATTGTAGCCTCATAAAAAGAGTTTGTTAATGAACCTTCTTTTCTATTGTGTGGAGAAATTTCAGGAGTAATAATATAGCTCTTCCATGAATTTTTGGTAGAATTCTTCACTGAAGAAGACATCTGGCTCTGGGATTTTTATGTTGGAAGGCTTTTCATTATTACTCCTACTTTGTTAGTTGTTATAGGTCAATTTAAGTTGCTTGTCTATTCTTGATTTAATTCTGGTAAGTAATAGTTATCCAGAAATTTGTCCATATCCTTTGAATTTTCAAATCCTGTGGATTATATGTTTTCAAAATATGACCTTAAAATTGTCTACATTTCCTCAGTGTCTATTGTTATGTACTATGTTTTGTTTCTGATTTTGTTAATTTCCATTTTCTCTCTATGCTTTTTGGTTAGTTTGAATAAAGGTTTCTCTACCTTGTTAATTTTCTCGAAAAACCAACTCTTTGTATCATTGATTTATTTTTATTTTTTTCCTGTTTTTTATTTATTGGTTTTTATAGACCCCCATTTCGTTTTGGCTCTGCTGCCTGTCCCACAACTATATCTTGTGGAACAGGTTGGTCTTGAACGCACAGAGATAAGCTTCCATCTGCCTCCTGAGCACCAGCATTAAATTCATTTGCCACCACCACCATACAGGTATTTGTATCTTTTTAAATGTCTTCTTTAAACACATTACTGCTTTTATCTTATTTTACTGCACTCCTATGTGTCTTAGATTTTACTTATTTCATTCCTTTTCTCAAGTGATGCTGATTATTGATTTCTGTGTAGAGCAAAGTGTCTTCTAACTGTGGCTTGTCTTATGCTGTGCAATTGAGAATTATTTTGAACTCCTAATCCTGCTTCTCCTGTACAGTGCTGGGAAGAAAATCCTACACTGTGTTCCAGTTGGGCCTTTGCCTGTTCAGGAAGAAGGAAAATAGACCAGAAAATGAGTGAACTCCCAAGATCTCTGATTATTGTGGGGTCTTATAAATGAAGAGGGATTGTGCATGATTGAGTTCATGTCCCACTTGGATACTGGTGGAGTCAGAGTGCAGAAAGGGGAGAGGCAGGATGGAAGCTGAGATTTCCTCCTTCAACAGTAGTTGAGGTGAGCAATGTGCAATTAGGTAATCATTCCTAGAAAATCCGTCATTGCCTCGGAGGGCAGTTTTTGGAATCCACAGATGAGGTATACCAAGACTTTGGATAGAGGAGAGACCTTATCATGTATAAAAATTGCTATAATTACAGTATTTAGCCAAAACCAGTCTAGGTGAACTCTTGTGGACTATGTAACAGGACTATTATTATTTTTTGTTCATTTGGATGTACAGTGTGAGAGAAAAGGTTTGAGGAATACTTGGTGTGCTCTAAATGAAACCCCTAGTCTCTGGAGCACATGGCCATGAAGCTATTTTCAGCTTTTCAAAATATTTTTTTTCAGATCATAACTACATCATATCCACATACACTTTTCTGCCCACAAGCCCTGCCATGATTACTCAGTGTTCTCTAATTCACAGCCTGCTTTTCTTAAACAGGAGTTTCACATTAAACACAGTGAATATTAGAAGGTGTCATACATTTGGCTGCAGTATTTCCCAGCTATGAGGTCAATGGTTACTGGCCAGTACCAATGAGTGTGTAACAAAATGTGCACACAAGGTACACTGTGATATTAATAATGAGCAGCTTGACTTCCAGGACAGTAGAAGAATGTATACTAAAACACAAACTTTCTGGATTAGGCCGCTATCTGCTAGGTGGGTAGTGCAGAGCTACAAGGACTATGCAATCTGAGTCATTGATTTCTGATTCCCTGGTAGTGGGCTGCAAAATTTTAGGTCCAACTGGGTGGGCCCAGCCAATGCTGGACTCTGAGAAGCCTTCTTTCCATGATTCTCTTTTCCTTATGCTCTATTGAGTTGTAAGGAAGAACACAGGTTACACTATTGTGAGTGTAGGGTTTTCAAAGCAGGTCTGCTCAGAATGTCATTTCTGCAAAATGTTTATGGACCATGAGAGAGACTGGGGTTCTTTTGGTCCATGTGGTGACCTGGGCAGTTACCCTTGTCCTCTGAGCCTTCCTCTGCATGTGTTTCTTTGTTTGGGGGAGACTTTGCAGCCCTGGCATGGGTGGGTGTGTTGCTTATTATATAACTGTCCAGTGTGCATATGCATGCAATGCTGTTGTTGTGTAATGGGGGCTGACGCTGGATAACTGAAGGTCTGATTTCTTGAAGTTCTGAATATTCCATTCCACTTTCAGGTTTGCCTTATAAATATTTTAGAAAGTAGTAAAAAATGGTGATGCTGATGTCTCTCAGCACTACAAGATTATAATGTTTTTAACTATCTGCTACCAAGAGTTACAATACTGTGTTAAATGACGTTTAATTCCAGTGTACAAAATGAGTCTCTATTCTGCAGAGATATCTCAGATGTGTATGGTTTTGGGTAGGGAGTTAGGTCAGGATCTTCACCTTGGGCCATAAACCACTTGGCATGAAGTTGATTTTAAATTATTCTCCCATGTTTTTTGTGGAATGAGCATCAGTGCAGCTAGGTTTACCTGAAACAATAAAGGTATATAAAGGTCTACAGAGCCATAGCAGAAGGTCAGCTCCTTTTGCATGGAGAGCTCTAGAACAGGGACATCCTGTCTTTGGAATAGATATCCATAGCTACAGGGTCAAAAGTGAAATGTATTTGTTTTAATTGGAGTGTTGAAGTCTGTGTTTATTTAATCTCTGTACACATGGATTCATAGATATTTGGATAACATTGGTCAAGGTCACACTTTTCTTGGCTAAGTTTCTTTTGTACTTTATGTTAATAGTTGATATATTTTGACCTTTGCTCTTGGGTCATTCTCTCTATCTCTTTTATTCTTTTACACATACTATACATATTTTGATTGTTGTTGCTTTGTGGTAAGTATAAAAGTCATATTATGTTAGTTTGTGTACTGTGTTTTCATAATTCCATTGAGCATTCTGAGTATTTCCAAAAAAATTGTTACTGTGCCTTTGCAATATGCATTTTGTTATTAATTGTTGTTCATTGTCATTGGATTGTATTCATTTCATGTTACAAACTTACCATGTATAGGATCTTAAATTCTGATACTTCATGTTCTGAAAACCATTATATAATTCTGTATTTATTTTGGTTTTATTGTTAATCTGTGGAAGAGTTCTGGTTCATCGGATAAAACATGTTGTGTATCTTGGCAAGAGACATCTTTTGGGGATGACCAGAGTTCAGATACGTACACTCAACTTCACATCATTATCTTCATCCCATAACCTGTATACTTATACAAACCATTTTTTCTCAAACTCATACATGCAAAATATGGCAAAAAACATGATAAAATGCTAAAGATTAGTACTATCAATATTATTAGCATAAATCCTAGTCTTGTACACTACAGTTTAGATTTGACACACTGCACTGGAAATTGTAAAGCTACTTCCAGCTGTTCTTAATAATCAAAACATGGATTCAGATATGTGATTAATGATGAAAGATCAGAGAAGCAGAGCAGTCAAGCCCTAGCTCTTATTTCTACTGAAGTACTCATACCAAAGGTGCGGGCAATTCTGATACTAGGAGTCTGCCCTTAGAAAACAATGAGCTTTTGTCTTCTTCCTCCTTATATTTCTTTCTCCTCCCATCTATATCTACTTCCCAATTTCAGGGAAAAGGAATGAGCCACCACTTGTCTCTCTTTCTCTTTTAGACTGGATCGATGTGGTGTAACCTGGGGTGGCCATGAAAATACAGACATGCACCTGATTATGTCTCCCAAGTGCTAGGATTAAAGGTGTACTCCACCATGGCCTGTCCTCTATGGCTAACCACTGCATAGTTACACATTCTTTTCTTCAAGCAAGTTTTATTTGTGTTTATATATGTTTATGTTTGAAGAAGAGAATAGTTTCAGTCTGAATTGTGTAATGGTCTTTGCAAGCTCTGCATATTGTGTGGAGAGAGAAAAAGGGTTTGAAATTCTCCTCTGCAGGAACAGAGCTGGGTCGTCTACTGATGACATGGGAAAGTGACATTGAAATTAATGTCTGACTATGCAGTGTTGGCTTTTGCCTTTGGTTCCAGCACTGAGGAAGTAGATGCAAGTGGATCTCTCTGATTTAGAGGTCAGCCTGGTCTACAGAGTAAGTTCCAGGACAGTAGGGCCACAAAGGGAAACTCTGTCACAAAAATAAAAATAAATAAATAAATAAATGTATCAATAAATATTAGACAGTTAATGAAAAAACTATTAGAAAACAACAACAACAAGATTAATATTAATAATTAATAAGGAATTCACCAGCGCAGTTTACTAAGCAAGGAATAGGATGGCAGGAGCCACACAGGGGAATTCTGCCAAAAAAAAACCCCAAAACCAAATAAGTTCCTATTTGTGCAGATCTCTGAAATGTCTAGGTCTAGAGTAAAAACCAAGCCAAAGGAGGTGCTGGGCCTGGTGTGTCTTTAAGAACACTCTAACCCTTGAGGAAGAGCTCTTGTCAATCAAGTCTCACTAGCCAATCTGGTACACTGAGCCAACCCACCAGTGTCAGGTCTGGAAGGAGACTTCCTGGAGCCATGCTGCAGGCTTGCTTTTATATCAGAACAGGCACCACAGGATTTATTGCTGCTCTGTGAGTGCTGCTGGGGAATGGAGGAGAACAGAAGCTGCAGCATGGTGAGTGAGTGGATTCAGAGGGTGGTATGGGGAGTCATGAATGTCTGTTTTGCAGGCCTTCCAGGAGGACACTGGAATTGAATGTGCTTTCAAATTCAGTGTTCTGTTAGGTCTATTGTGGTCCTAGGTGCTTCCCTAACCAGGGTGTGGCCCAGGAATACTTTTCCTTGTGGGCTGCATCTGTGGAAAGGCTTTCGATTATGCAGCAAGGTGAATAAATACTTTGAAGTCAGCTCCTTTATGCTTTGGTGCACAGGGATGGCAAGTTACCAAAGAAGGAGAGGTTCAGTTTGTCCAGTGCCTTCCAGAAGCTTTGCCCTGCACATCTAATATTTAGGCGTCAGATACATGCAGAGTTATTAGCATTTTATTTTTGCCATCAAAATAACTTAACTTCTGTTGTTAAGAAATGAATAGACAGATCTTATTTTGCATATCATTCCCAGTTCCCTCTCCCTCCCTCCCCCAGTGACCTCCCCATCCCATCCCACATATATTTCTCTGGAAGTCTGAGTTCTTTAGGAGGATTCATCAAAACATGACAAGACATTTGGGTTTGGCGCGGGCCCTCCTCCTTGTCTCTAGGCTAAGGGAGTATTCACACTTGGAGTTAATTTTGTGTTTGCTCAAAATGGCACTCTTTTTCTTAATTTATATATATATATATATATATATATATATATATATATATATATATTTGTGTTACAGCATGACCTGGAATTTTCTTTTTTTTATGCTTGTTGTATTTTATTTTTCATCCTTTAATCCATTTGTTTATGCTTACTGATACATGTTAACAGTAAATGATATATAAGTAATATAATTAGGTAATTATCACACTCAGGATAGCCTAGTTTAGTTCTATTTCCCTGAAATTTCAAAATGCTATTGGTTTTTTTTATTATTATTTTATTTTATATAACAAAGTCCAATTAAATGAAAACAAACATTTATACACAATATTTGGGAATTTGGGCGTTGTTCTTTCCAACTACTTCCTGTGGTAAGGGGCGCTGTCATGGGGGACTCGAAGAAGATTCACAAATCCTGGCTGTAGTCTGTAGGGCTGCTTTTTCCAGCTGTTTTGTATGGAGGATCACCTTATACTCTGTTTCAGGTGGTCTGGCGTGATCAAGCCACATGAGTCTGGAAGGAATCCACATCTTTTCAATTTCTGTGGAAACAAAAATAGAAATCCTTTTCCCCAGTAACTTATCCTTCAACTTAAATTTTGGAGTCAAAGAATTTTTTTTTAATTTAATTATTACTTTACATGTCGATCCCAGTTCCCTCTCCCTCCCTCCTTCCCTCCCTTTTACCCTCTCTGCCCTCTCACATGCACTCTAAACACCCTCACATCCTATTCCCCCACCACAATTCCATATGTAGGGGAATGCCATCCAGTTGGAGTCATGTAGATCTGACAGGTCATGTGAAGTAGGGACTAGGGCTTCTCTTCTGTCTCTAGATTAAGGCAGGTATCCCTCCATGCGGGATGTGTTCGCAAAGTCCTTTTGTGCACGAGGGATACATCCTGGTTCCACTGTCTGAGGTCTCTTTGACTGCTCAGTCCTTCTGGCTGAGACCCATATTCAGGGGGGACCTGAGTCCGTCCCATGCTGGCTTCCCAGCTTTCAGTCTAGTGGCCGTTAGCTCCTCCTTGTTCAGGTAAACTGTCTCTATGTGTTTCTGCCGCATGGTCTTGTCCTCTCCATCTGCATCTGGGTTCTAGTTCGACTCAGTGTTTATGTATGGGTGTTTGATCCTGTTTTCAACAGGCATTAGTTTAGGGCTCCATGGAGAAGTTAGTTGTTGATCTCACTCTCCAGGAAGGGCATTTATGATAGCCTTCCCATGGAAGCTCAAATTGTTAGTTGGGAGCAGTCTTGTAGTTCTCTAGACTTTACTTTGTGTTCAATTTTATCTCCAAACCAATATTGGCTCCCTCTTTTATGTCTCTCTCTCTCTCTCTCTCTCTCTCTCTCTCTCTCTCTCTCTCTCTCTCTCTGTCAGTTTGTCTGTCTGTCTGTCTCTCCTGTCTTCTATTCCTAACAGGGCTCAATCTTCCTAGTCGCACATGTTTTCCTTTCCTCCCTCTCATTTTCTCATACTTCTCTCTCCATACACTGTTCCCCCCACTTCCCCTGTGCTCTGGGGGACTTGTCTTTTCCTGATTCTGTGAGAGACTTTATATGAATCTCTTAGAATGTACCTTGTATCCTAAGTCCTCTGGTGGTGTGAATTATAGGCTGGTGATCATTTGATCTAGGTCTAAAATCCATATATGAGTGAGTACATACTATTTTCCTCTTTTTGTAACTGAATTTCCTCATTCAGGGTGTTTTTTTTCAAGTGCCATCTTTTTGCCTGCGAATTTCAAGATACCATTATTTTTTTCTGCAGAGTAGTAGTCCATTGTGTAGATGAGCCACATCTTCATTAAATATTCTTCAATTGAGGGGCACCTAAGTTGCATCCAGGTTCTTTCTATTACAAATAGTGCTGCTATGAACATAGTTGAACAGATGGCTTTGTTGTATGGATGTGAATCCTTTTGGTATGTGCCTAAGAGGGCGATTGCCGGGTCCTGTGGTAAACTAATTCCCATTTGCCTGAGGAACGGCCATACTGATGTACAAAATGGCTGTATGAGTTTGCACTCCCAACAGCACTGGAGGAGTGTTCCCCTTTATCCATATCATCTCCAAAATGAGTCATCATTGGTGTTTTTAATTTTAGCCATTCTGGCAGGAGTAAGATGGTATCTTAAAGTTTTTTGATTTGCATTTCCCTGATAGATAAGTATGTGGAACATTTTCTTAAGTGTCTTTCACCGTTTTGATTTCCTCTATTGATAATTCTTTCTTCAGTTCTGTATGACATTTTTAAATGGGGTTATTTGGTGTTTTGTTGACTAGTTTCTTGAGTTCTTTGTATGTTTTGGATATCAGCCCTTTGTCAGATATAGGATTGGTGAAAATATTTTCCCAGTCTGTGCGCTGCCTTTTGGTCTTTTCCACGATGTCCTTTGCCTTACAGAAGCTTCTAAGTTTGAAGAAGTCCCATTTATTAATTGTTTCTCTCAGTGTCTGTGCCCCTGGAGTTTTATGTTCAGGAAGCAGTCTCATATACCAATTTGTTCAAGGGTACCTTCTACTTCCTCTTCTAAGAGGTTCGATGTGGCTGGATTGATGTTGAGGTCTTTGATCCATTTGGACTTGAGTTTTGTGCATGGCAACAGACATGGTTCTATCTGCCGTCTTCTCTACCACCTCATCCTATTGTGCCAGCACCATTTGTTGAAGATGCTGTCCATGCCCCATTGTATAATTTTAGCTGTGTTGTCGAAAATCCGGTGTTCATAGGTGTGTGGGTTAATATCAGTAATTTCAATTCAATTCCATTGGTCTACCTGTCTATTTTTATGCGAATACAAGGCTGTTTTCAGAACTATAGGTCTTAGGAGAGCTATAGTCAGGAATGGTGATGCCTCCTGAAGTTCATTTATTGTATAGGGTTGTTTTGGCTATCCTGGGTCTTTGTTTTTCCATATAAAGTTGATTAATGTCCTTTCATGGTCGGTGAAGAAATGTGGTGGTATTTTAATTGGGATTGTGTTGAATCTGTAGATTGCTTTTGGCAAGATTGCCATTTTTATTATGTGTATCCTACCTATCCAATAGCATGGGAGAGCTTTCCATTTTCTGGTATCTTCTTTAATTTCTTTCTTGAGAACCACAAAGTTCTTATTATGTAAGTCTTTTACTTGTTTGGAAATCATTACTTACTTAAAGTCCTGTATTTTTGCTGTGGTGTCATGTTATCAGCCCAACAGTGTTCATTAGATGAGATTCCCTGATCAGGAGATTATTCACTTATTCCATTTTCAAAATCGGAGGTGACTGTGAACTTCATGGGTCAGCTCTGTAGATATCTCTCAGAAACTGATGATGCGAAACATTACAGTTTTTTTTTAATCGTGTAATCATTCGATTGTTAAAAATCTACGATTATGTAAGCAGTGATCAGTGGGTAACACAGTGTCCCTCATTCTCTGGACACTGCTTCTGGTACCGATCTCCTGCTGTGTCAGTCCCACAGCAGCCAAATGACTGATGACACCATCATTCCTTACACAATCAAAGAAGTTTATAATTTGGATAGTGTTGCATACTTAACTTTCATTAGGTGGAAGCAAACTCCAGTGATTGTCAAGGTAGTAGTAATTAGATAATTAAATAATGCCACAAGATTAACTCCCAGGGAGAAACGGCCAGACTCCTGTCACGAAGAACAGCATCTTCATTGATTTAAATAATTAACATATACTGAAGAATGATTGAATAAAGACATGGTGGTGCATAATTAAATCCCACATGGAGTCGACAGACTGATCTCTTCCTGGAATAATGATTTATTTAAAAATTATGTTGATAATTAATTGTTGATAACTTGGCATTTTAGATTAACACTTACGAGGTGGCACCAAAGTCCTAAACCTATTGCTGATCTAATGATCTACTTACATATCTAAATGATGAAGTAATGAGAGGATGTTATATCATCAACTTCCAAAATTTGTCTCCAAAAGGGACTAAGGGTCCATATCATAATCTGTCTTTTAAATATGTTAATTAAATGACGAATTATTATTTAATTTCCTAGTTTAACAGTTAAAAAAGTAAGTGTAGTATTAGATGATGTGATGCTCTGGTACAATTTCCTCCCATAAGGAGGCTCAAAACACCAGTGATCATTGAATACATAATGACATGTTTTCATATTTGAATGGATAAACATTAAACAAGTAGATGGTGTTTTATGCGGGAAGCCAAAAAGATTGCTCAATACTGAAGTGCCATTGCATTCTGAATCATAGATTTGAACAATAAAATGAATGAATACAGAGATATTTTCTCATAATTCACCCCTAGAGAGAAAACAAAATGATATAAACATTGATTTATATAAATAATGAAATCACAAGAGACAATTAACACCAACAAGATGGATCCAGACTCCATTATCCAGGAGTAGAAAAAGACAGATTTGAATAATGAAATAATCAGATAGTTAGATGGTCTGTCACACTTGAGTCACACAAGGTGGCTAGAAACTTCAGGGTTCCCAGATTATATAATGAAAAAATTTAATAATTACATCTTTGCATCTGTAAGTCGTTGACCTTTTTTGTATCATCAGTTCCTGGGCAGACTTGCCAGATATGGAAATGTATGCTGTTATCACAGATTTTTAACACTCCATAAGTTAATCGTCAGATAATCATACTGTCTTGCCTGATGAATTCTGTTGGCCTGACATCATCACAAGCGCCTGAATCTCTGTTGCAGTGTGGCAGGACCTGACATAATAGGCCCATTCCTGGCATAGCAGTAGTAGCCAAAATGTTGATATCAGCTGAAGAGATGGCTATAGCAGGGGCATTAGCCGCATAGCTGAGAGAGAGAGATGTTATTCTGTGATCAGGGTTGTCATCCATTTGCAAGGTTTCGGTGACTGTGCCGACCTCCTTTGGGCACTACTTCTTCACATGGTAGATCATAACCGATGCGAAGATGTGGAGGAAGAGCAGGTAGTCAACACCCAGACCACCATGCCGGCCTTGGTGAAGTCCTTGTACTTCTCGGAGTTCACCGTGCAACCTTCTGGACCCAATCATCCAGCATCCCTCGTACTCTGGGAGATGCATCGATCATTCAAAAAATGCTCTGCCCATGTCTACAACTTTCCTAACCTTGTCCCTGACAGATATTTGCACCCTAACCGTAATCGCTGAAGGCACTGTCTGTCGTTTACATAATTTAAAGAATTAAATAAGTCAGTAATAGCTAACTGTCACAATAAAGAGGTGATGTAGCATTATACTGGCAGGGATGCATGGCCAGATTCCAGTCATGAAGGATGTCATCATCATCAATTGAGTCAATGCATCATAAATTGTGAAGTTATTGCACATTATCTCCACAAGAGGGCGCATTACAGGTTTCTACATGATATGGAGGATTGTTGTTTACATAATTATGCAAATATTTACATTACTCTGGGGATTAACACAGATTAACAATTTAAATTCATTAATTATGTAATTAGAGGATCTGTGACACCAGATTCCAGGTGTCATGGACGATATAATCATTGTTTTATATAATTAAATAATCAAAAAATAAGTTCATATAATATCATCCACTTCCCTAAGGTGGCTCCAAACCAGGCTCATGAATGATGCTGTCGTGATTAATTTAAATATTTTAGCTACATAATAGATATGTAGATGATCTGTAATAATTGCCTCCCACATCGCATAACCACAATCCACTGATCATAGATTATCTAATATCCTATTTTAACAATCAAATAATAACATAATCAGAGGATGAAATGATCTGCCATACTCCACACAATTGCCTCTCAGTTGACTCCCACATGATTGTGGGAAACTCCCAGGTTCATCCCTTATTTAATCGCAGAGCAGAGTAGTAACATGTTTAAATGCTGAACTGTCATTGTGTATGCAGCGTTTTTAGAAGATATCACATATTTAATGTTGGACGGCTGCCTCAAAAGAGATGAACTGATATCCAACAATCACTAAGTCTACTCTAACAAATGGATTATCACCTTCCTGAAGGAAGTCAACTCAATGGCAATGGCAATGGCAAACTCAAATTTTGATGAATAATTTTGAGTCTTATTATCTTTTGATCCATAATTTTACTTCTAAGAGAGAGAGTATTCATAAACAGAAGACTTTGAACTTTTTCTCCACAGACTACGTTCTCTGATGACTAGGTAATCTTGAATTTGGTAACCAGGAAAAGCGGTAGGCACACTTCCAGAGGTATGGGTTTGACTTGTTTAGGCGAATCAAATGCTGTCATTAAAAGTTTTAGGAGATAGTTATCTTGGGAGCCTGTAATGTCCCATGAAAACACTTTCTCGAAGCTGCTCTCTAGTTCTTGGCCCCTGAGACCAGGATACAGAATGCAAGCAGGGTTGCCAGGCAACATTTATGAACAAACATTCTGTCACATTCTAGTGCCCCTCCCGCATGCTAAAAGGAGTATACCCACTGATGAACTAACCTTACAGCATCACTGAGTTTCTCACAAAAACAAAGCAGGGCTCTTTCTTTTGAGTTCTACTTATTTACCAGTCTCTCAAGCTACAACATGCCTATAGTGACATAAGCACGAACGAAAGCATCATTGTGCCATTCAAGTACAATGATGAGTATTTTAAAACTGTTTTCTATGCTTCAATTTTCTAATTTCAAGAACAGAAACAATACAATTAATCACCTCTACCATAATCCTTTCCCCCTTATTGAAAATAAAATAAACTCCTCTTCATTCTCTTACCTTTAGAGGAGCTTGATTCCATGGTTTCTCAGAGTTGTTTAGATTTGCATTAGGCTGATGATTAAGGATTTTGAGCAGTGTCTTATGTTTCTTTCAGTCATTTTGGATTCCTCAATTGACTCTTCTCTATTAAGTCCTGTACCCTGCTTTCTAATATGGTTATTTAGAGTGATTTATTGTTGGTTGTGTGTCATGTTATCAGCCGGACAGTGTTCATGAGATTATTTAGTTATTCCATTTGTAAAATCGGTGGTCACTGTGTCCTTCATGGGTCAGTTCTGTTGCAACCTCTCAGAAACTGATGATGCGAAACAGTACAGATTTTTAAAATCGTGTAATCATTCGATTGTTATAAATCTACTATTATGTAATCAGTAATCACCGTAAAAGTCAGTGTCCCCCATTCTCTGGTCACTACTTCTGGTACCGATCTCCTGCTGTGTCAATCCCACAGCAGCCAAATGACAGATGACACCATCAGTACTTACGCAATCATATATGTTAATAATTGGATGGTCCTCCATACTTAACTTTCATGAGATGGAACCCAACTCCAGTGATTGCCAAGGAAGTAGTACTTAGATAATTAAATGATGCCACAAGATTAACTCCCATGGAAGAATGGCCCGACTCCAATCAAGAAGAAGAACATCTTCATCGATTTAAATAATGAATGTAGAATGAAAATTGTTTGAATAATGTCATGGTGATGCATACTTAAATCCCATATGGAGTAGTCAGACTGATCTCTTCCTGTAATAATGACGAATTAAAAAAATTAAATTGATAATTAATTAGTGGGCCTTTTATATTAACACTGATGAGATGGCACCAAATTCCTAAGCCTATCGCCGATGGTAGGATCTATTTACATAGCTAAAAGGTGAAGTAATGAGATGATATTACATCATCTACTACCAAAATCTGACTCCAAAAGGGACTTATGTTCCATAACATTACCTGTATTATAAATACGTAAATTAAATGATGAATTATTACTTAATTTCCTAGTTTATATGTTAAAGAAGTAAGGGTAGTGTTAGATGACGTGACAGTCTGGTACAACGGTCTCCCCTAAGGAGGCTCAAAACTCCAGTGATCACTGAATACATAATGACAGATTTTCATAATTAAATGAATAAACATTAACAAGTGGATTGTGTTTTATGCGTGAAGCCTAAATGATTTTTCAATACTGAAGAGACATTGAGTTCTTAATCATAGATTTCAACAAATAATGAATGAATAAAGAGATAGTTTCTGATAATTCACCCATAGATAGATGACAAAATGATATCAACATAGATTTAAATAAAGAAAGGAAGTAAGGAAGAAAGAAAGAAAGAAATAAAGAAAAGGTAGAAAAAAAGAAAGAAAGAAAGAATTCACAAGATACAATTTAACAGCAACAAGGTGGATTTAGACTCTACTCTACCTGGAGTAGAAAAAGACAGATTTGAATAATGAAATAATCAGATAGTTAGATCGTCTGTCACACTTCAGTGTGACACAAGGTGGCACCAAACTTCAGGGATCACAGATTATATAATGAAAGAATTTAATAATTACATCTTTAAATATGTAAGCCGTTGACCTTTTTTTTGTATCATCAATTGCTGGGCAGACTTGCCAGGTATTAAACTGTATGCTGTCATCACGCATTTTTAAAATGCCATCAGTTAATCTTCATATAATCATACCATCTTGCCTGATGAATTCTGTTGGCCTCCCATCATCACAAGCACCTGAATCTCTGTTGTGGTGCTGGAGGATCTGATATAATGGGCCCAATCCTGGCGTAGCAGTAGTAGCCACAATGTTGATAACAGGTGAAATGATGGCTGCAGCAGGGGCCTCACCAGCATAGCTGAGACAGAGATGTTCTTCAGTGTTCTTAGTCGTCATCCTTTTGCCAGGTCTCAGTGATGGTGCCGACCTCCTAGTGCCACTCCTTCTTCTCATGGTAGATCACAACTGATGTGAAGATTTGGAGGAACAGCAGGTAGTCAACACCCAGACCATCGTGCGGGCCTTAGTGAAGTCCTTGTACTTCTCGATTGGCACCGTGAAACTTTCTGGACTCAATCATCCAGCATCCCTCATACTCTGGGTGATGCATAGATCTTTCCGAAAATGCTCTGCCCATGTCTACATCTTTCCTAACCTTGTCCCTGACAGATATTTGCACCCTAACCTTAACCGGTGATGTCATTTTCAGTCGTTTACATAATATAAAGAATTTGATAAGTCAGTAATACCTAACTGTCACAATAAATAGGTGATGTAACATTCCACTGGCAGGGAAGCATGGTCAGAATCCAGGCATGAAGGATGTCATCATCATCAATTGAAAAAATGAATCTTAAGATGTGATGATATTGCTCATTAACTCAACAAGAGAGAGCTTTACAGGTCTCTTCATGGAATGAAGGACTGTTGTTTACATAACTATACAAATATTTACATTATCTTGGGAATTAACACAGATTGTCAATTTAAATACATTAATTATGTAATTAGATGATCTGTGGCACCAGATTCCAGGTGTCATGGAGGATATAATCATTGTTTTATATAATTAAATAATCAAATAATGAGTTCCTGTAACAACCTCCACTTCCCTGAGGTGGCTCAAAACCAGGCTCATGAACGATGCTGTCGTGATTAATTTAAATATTTTAACTACATAATTGACATTAAGATGGTCTATAATAATTGCCTCCCACATCAAGTCACCACAATCCACTAATCATGGATTATCTAATGTCCTATTATAATAATCAAATAACAATATAATCAGATAATTAAATGGTCTGCCATACTCCACACAATTGAGTCTCAGTTGACTCCCACATGATTGTGGGAAATTCCCTGGTTCACCCCTTATTTAATCGCAGAGTTGGGCAGTAACATGTTTAAATGCTGAACTGTCATTGTGTATGCAGCGTTTTTAAAAGATAACACATATTTAATGTTGGACGGCTGCCTCAAAAGAGATGGACTGAAATCCAACAATCCCTAAGTCTACTCTAACAAATGTATTATCACCTTCCTGAAGGCAGTCACCAATGGCAATCTCACCTTTTGATGAATAATTGTGAGTCTTATTATCTTATGTTCCACAGTTTCACTTCTTAGGAGAGACAGTATTCATAAACAGAAGACTTTGAACTGTTTCTCCACAGACTACGTTCTCTGATGATTAGGTAATCTTCAATTTGGTAACGAGTAAAAGCTGTAGGCACACTTCCAGAGGTGTGGATATGACTTGTTTAGGTGAATCAAATGCTGTCATGAAAAGTTTTAAGAGATAGTTATCTTGGGAGACTGTAATGTCCCACGATAACACTTTCTTGATGGTGCTATCTGGTCCTTGGCCCATGTTACCAGGATACAGAATGCAAACAGGGTTGCCAGGCAACATTCATGATCCAACATTCTGTCACATTCTAGTGCCCCTCCTGCATGCTAAAAGGAGCATTCCCACCAATGAACTAACCTTACATCCTCACCGAGTTTCTCATATAAACAAAGCAGGGCTCTTTCTTTTGAGTTCTACATATTTACCAGTCTCTCAAGCTACAACATGCCTATAGTGACATAAGCACGAAAATGAAAGCATCATTGTGCCATTAAAGTGCAATGATGAGTATTTTAAAACTGTTTTCTATACTTCAATTATCTAATTTCTAGAATGGAAACAATAGAATTAATCACCTCTACCATGATCCTTTTTTCTTCATTGAAAATAAAATAAACTCCTCTTCATTTTCTTACCTTTAGAGGAGCTTGACCCCATGGTTTCTCAGAGTTGTTTACATTTCCAATAGGCTGATGATTAAGGATTTTGAGCAGTGTCTTATGTTTCTTTCAGTCATTTTGGATTCCTCAATTGACTGTTCTCTATTAAGTCCTGTACCCCACTTTCTAATATGGTTATTTAGAGTTATTTATTGTTGGTTGTGTGTCATGTTATCAGCCGGACAGTGTTCATTAGATGAGATTCCCTGAAGAGGAGATTATTCAGTTATTCCATTTGTAAAATCGGTGGTCATTGTGTCCTTCATGTGTCAGTTCTGTTGCAACCTCTCAGAAACCGATGATGCGAAACAGTACACTTTTTTAAAATCCTGTAATCATTTGATTGTTAAAAATCTACTATTACGTAATCAGTAATCACTGTATAAGGCAGTGTCCCCCATTCTCTGGGCACTGCTTCTGGTACCAATCTACTGCTGTGTCAATCCCACAGAAGCCAAATGAAGGATGACACCATCATTACTTACTCAAACAAATGAGTTAATAATTGGATAGTCCTCCATAGTTAACTTTCATAAGATAGAACCTAACTCCAGTGATTGCCAAGGAAGTAGAACTTAGATAATTAAATGATGCCACGTGAATAACTCCCATGGAAGAATGGCCCGACTCCAGTTAAGAAGAACAATATCTTCATCGATTTAAATAATGAATATATAATGAAAAATGATTGAATAATGTCATGGTTGTGCATCCTTAAATCCCACATGGAGTAGTCAGACTGATCTCTTTCTGGAATAAGGAGGAATTTTAAAAATTTAATTGATAATTAATTAGTGGGCCTTTTATATTAACACTGATGAGATGGCACCCAAGTTCTAAACCTATCGCTGATGTAAAGATCTATTTATATAGCTAAATGATGAAGTAATGAGATGATGTTACATCGTCTACTCACAAAATCTGACTCCAAAAGGGACTTAGGGTCCATAACATTACCTGTATTTCAAATACGTTAATTAAATGATGAATTATTATTTAATTTCCTAGTTTAACAGGTAAATAAGTAAGTGTACTATTAGATGATGCTATGTTCTGGCACGATGGACTCCCCTAAGGAGGCTAAAATCTTCACTGGTAACTGAATACATAAGGACAGATTTTCATAATTCAATGAATAAACATTAAACAATTGGATGGTGTTTTAAGTGTGGAGCCTAAATGATTGTTCAATACTGAAGAGACATTGAATTCTTAATCATAGATTTGAACAAAAAAATGAATGAATAAAGAGATAGTTTCTCATAATTCACCCCTAGATAGATAACAAAATAATATCAACATAGATTTAAATAATGCGAAGGAAGTAAGAAAGAAAGAAACAAAGGAAGAAATAAAGGAAAGAAAGTAAGAAAGAAAGAAAGAAAGAAAGAACGAAAGAAACGAAGAATTCACAAGATACAATTTAAGACCAACAAGGTGGATTTAGACTCTACTCTTCCTGGAGTAGAAAAAGACAGATTTGAATAATGAAATAATCAGATAGTTAGATCGTCTGTCACACTTCAGTGTGACACAAGGTGGCACCAAACTTCAGGGATCACAGATTATATAATGAAAGAATTTAATAATTACATCTTTAAATGTGTAAGTCTTTGACCTTTTTTTGTATCTTCAAATCCTGGGCAGACTTGACAGATATGGAAATGTATGCTGTCCTCAAGGATATTTTGAATGCAATAAGTTAATCGTCAGATAATCTTACTGTCTTGCATGATGAATTCTGTTGGCCTGACATCATCACCAGCACCTGAATCTCTTTTGTGGTGCTGCAGGATCTGAGATAATGGGCCCATTTCTGGCTTACAAGTAGTAACTAAGATGTTGCTATCAGCTGAAAAAGATGGCTGCAGCTGGGGCATAACCAGCATATCTGAGAGAGAGATGTTCTTCCGTGTTCTGGGTTGTCATTCTTTTGCCAGGTCTCAGAGATGGTGCCAACCTCCTAGTGCCACTAATTCTTCTCATGGTAGATCACAACCGATGTGAAGATGTGGAGGAAAAGCAGGTAGTCAACACACAGACCACCATGCCGGCCTTGGTGAATTCCTTGTACTTCTCGAATGGCCTCGAGCAATCTTCTGGACTCAATCATCCAGCATCCTTTTTACTAAGGGAGATGCACAGATCATTCCCAAAATGCTCTGCCCATGTCTAAGTCTTTCCTAACCTTGTCCCTGACAGAAATTTGCACACTAATCGTAATTGGTGATGGCATTGTCTGTCGCTTATATAATTTAAAGAATTAAATAAGTGAGTAATAGTTAATTGTCACAATAAATAGGTGATGTAGGATTTTACTGGCAGGGAAGCATGGCCAGACCCCAGTCATGAAGGATGTCATCATCATCAATTGAGTCAATGAATCATAAAATGTGGAGATATTGCACATTATCTCCACAAGGGGAGCTTTACAGGTCTCTTCATGGAATGGAGGATTGTTGTTCACATAACCATACAAATATTTACATTATCGTGGGTATTAACACAGACTGTCAATTTGAATACTTTGATTATGTAATTAGATGATCTGTGGCACCAGACTGCAGGTGTCATGGATGATATAATCATTGTTTTATATAATTAAATAATCTAATAATGAGTTCATGTAACATCATCCACTTCCCTAAGGTGGCTCCAAACCAGGCTCTTGAACGATGCTGTCATGATTAATTTAAATATTTTAACTACAAAATTGATATTTAGATGGTCCATAGTAATTGTTTTCCACATCGTGGAATCCACTGATCATGGATTATCTAATGTCCTATTTTAATAATCAAATAATAACATAATCAGATGATGAAATCGTCTGCCATACTCGACACAATTGACTCTCGCTGACTCCCACAGAGAGCAGAGTCGTGAAATGTTTAAACGCTGAAATGTCATTCTGTATGCAGGGTTTTTAGAAGATCCTACATATTTCATGTTGGACGGCTGCCTCAAAAGAGATGGAGTGCAATTCAGTAATCCCTAAGTCTACTCTAACAAATGGATTATCACCATCATGAAGGAAGTTAACAATGACAAACTCACCTTTTGATGAATAACTGTGAGTCTTATTATCTTTGTTTCCATAGAATTAATTCTTAGGAGACAGAAGTGAGAACTCATAAACAGAAGAAATTGAATGTTCTCTGATAATTAGGTAACCTAGAATTTGATGTCCAGAAAAGCTGTAGGCAAACTTCCAGAGATTTGGCTATGACTTGCTTAGGAGAATCAAATGCTGTCATTGAAAGATTTAGGAGATAGTTATCTTGGGAGACTGTAATGTCCCATGATAACACTTTCTTGAAGCTGCTCTCTGGTACTTGGCCCATGGTAACAGAATACAGAATGCAAGCAGGGTTGCCAGGCAACATTAATGAACAAACATTCTGTCACATTCTAGTGCCCTCCCACATGCTAAAAGGAGCATACCTAAAGATGAACTAACCTTACAGCCTCCCTGAGTTTCTCACAAACACAAAGCATGGCTCTTTCTTTTGGGTTCTATATATTTACCTGCCTCTCAAGCTACAACATGTCTATTGTGCCATAAGCATGAAAACGAAAGCATCATAATGCCATTCAAGTACAATGATGAGTATTTTAAACCGTTTTTCTATGCTTCAATTTTCTATTTCCTAGAATGGATACAATATAATTAATCGCCTCTACCATAAACCTTTTCTCTTTTTTTGAAAATAAAATAATCCCTCTTCGTTCTCTACCCTTTAGAGGAGCTTGATCCCATGTTTTCTCGGCATTGTTTAGATTTGCATTTGTCCAGAACAGCCAGAGCCAGGGCCCAGGGCCAGGGCCAGGGCCCAGGGCCAGGGCCAGGGCCCAGGGCCAGGGCCAGGGCCAGGGCCAGGGCCCAGGGCCAGGGCCAGGGCCAGGGCCAGGGCCAGGGCCCAGGGCCAAGGCCAGGGCCAGGGCCAGGGCTGACTAATACTGGGCTTATATCTGGATGCTTTTGCTCTGAAAGGCAGATCTTGCTGGGACTTGGCACTCTCCAGGTGATGTCTCTTTAACAGAGGCCCTGCAATGGAGTCTCTTGCACTCCTGTCTTTAACAATATAATAGGCCTTATTGGGAACATTTTTTTCTCTAATTCCAATCCTACACATTTGCTTTGTATTATATAAAGCAATTCATATTGGAGGAAACTGTTAAGTCTTTAAACAACTGTGTTACAGGAATGAGTGCTCACAATATTGTGTATACACAAGTTAAAATATGTTTGGTTAAAGATTTGATTTAATTTTTATTATGTAGTGCCAGTGCATCAATTTTTGTTTGCTCACACTTGTTCCCAAAAATGTTAGCCTTTTGAGTTATTCTTGTAGCAGGAACTACAGAATTTTGTCAAAATCCTGACATAGGTCCTGGCAATGAACGTTCCATAATTTTTCTCATTCATATCTGTAAACCTTTCTCTATCATTTCTCTATCATCTTGATATGAAGTGATAGGAGAGAGCTCGTGAAAGAGGAAATCAAAATCATATAAGCAATTTGGTGAAGATTTTAGCCATCATAATTTTCTTTAATTTCAATAATCAAAATGTTTTTGTTTTTTGTTTTTTTTTTAGCACAGTTCTTACTAAATTCACTACACCCCACCCAAGATAAATGACAAACAGGTCAGCCCTTCTGATATAATCTGCAAAACAAGAGAGAAAAAGAGAGAGAGAGAGAGAAAGACAGAGAGACAGACAGATAGACTGAGAGAGAAATAAAGACAGCATGAGGAGGGAGAAAGGGAGAGGAAAGAGATAATGGGAGCAAGAGGGACGTCAACCCAAGTTTCTCCACCTTCTGCTTTCACACTCTGTACCAAAGGCACCTCATATAAGACTGAGAAGAAACCTCCCCTATGACTGGTGTCTATGCTTGAAGCTCTGATTGGCTACCAAATCCTGAGTTACAAGACTAAATGAGCAGAAAAGACACAAAACTTGAGGTCAGGTTTGGACCAGGACTACCAAACATTCTAAACTCTTTGTATAGATACAGAAGCCATTAGGGTTCCCACGCAATAACCCAGCCTCCCTGGTTTTGCATATCTTGGTTTAAGTATGGCTTCTTCCTTCTTCCCAGGGATGATATGGAGAGGAAGGATTCAGGAGTTGGTGGGATTGCTTTTAGCAGGTGGTGTGGTTTACAAGGTTTCCCTTAGCCACCATCCTGTAGACCATCAGCAACTGTTCCTTGAGAGATGGACAAAGCAGGTTGTGCAAAGCTTCAGATTTAATATTAAGCTACAGTTGAAGAGAGGATGTTCAAGTCCTGGCAGTGTTTGGTAGCAGTGTTCCAAGCCCTCCCTTCAGGGTGTCAAGGGGGTCACTCCCCTGGATTCACCTCAGTTCAGACTTCACCCTTGAAAGGCCTGCCTTGTTTCCTCATAGTAGTGGAAAGGGACAAGGTCTCTCCTGAGAAAATTGGGAGCAATGTGTGAGGGGAGTGAGAGTTAGGAGAAAGAGAAGGGGAGAAGAGAATTTAAAAGGAGAACAAGAGGAATCAAGAAGACTGAGTTTTGGAAAGAATAGAGGAGAGCAACAAAAGAAATACCGTAATAGATGGAGATATAATAGGTGGTAAGAGAAATCTGGCAGTAGGAAAATGTCCAGAGATCTACAAGGATCACCCCAAATAAAAACATAAGCAATAGTGGAGAGACCACCTTAAATGCCCTTCCATATAATGAGATTCATATATAACTTATTGGATATACTAGAGCATTCATCCAGTAGTTGAAAGAAACAGAAGCAGACACCCACAGCTAAGCACTAAGTGGGACTCCTGGAATCCAGTTGCAGAGACAGAGGAGTGATAAGTACAGGGTTCAAGACCAGGTTCGAGATACCCACAGAATCACCTAAGCAAAACAATGCAGAGCTCATGCACACCAGTCTGACAGTTGGGAATCCATAACATGACTGACCTAAAACCCCTAAAATTGGATCTCATTTATAAGGCCTAGTAAGTCTAAGGGACCTCTGGCAGTGGAATCAGGATGTATCCCTGATGTATGAAAGGCTTCAGGAGCCCATTCCCCATGGATAGATACTCAGCCTAGACACATGGGGTTGGGCCTTGTCCCTGCCCCAAATGACTTTGGGGTTGGTGCATACATGAGAGGGATAGGAAACAGAGATGGACATTGTAAAACAACTTTGATTCTATTTTAAAAGAATTCATTAAAAGTAAGAATAGGTAATAAGGTGGGTTGAATAACTTAGCTAACATTTGCTGGTACCATGGCCCTGAAGAGCCTGAACTTTGGGCAAGTTTCTGGACATTGTCCTGAAGCAGTCACAGAGTAACTTTGACTGTGGTATGAACACCATACACCACGGACCACTTTCATCTTTGGTGACCAGGAAATCCTGAAATTCCTACCTCCGCTGTCTAAGAACCATTACTAAAGGCTTCTGCTACCATGCCTGGCTTCATGGCTTCAAGTTTACTTAGTGAGACATTAGAATAATGGGATGAATAACATGAAGAATTACTCTTAACTGTATAGAAAACGTCGTACATCTGTGAACCTGGCTGTCTCCAATACTAGTAATAGACAGAACCCTTCCAAGACATTCGTTGAGTTTTAAAACAGTAAATGATAAGGGAAAATAATATTTCCCATATTTGGAGGACAATGGACTTTGAGGAAGAAAACCGGCATTTGATGGGCACCATCTTCTGTTACTGGAGTTTAGTACCAGAGCCTGTTGTCTGGCTACACTAACAACCAGGCTCAGTCATTCATCATAAGTTAGCCAAGCGAATGAACTAACTTCTGTTGACAAGCCAAACTACAATGCCAGCACTCTGGATTCAAGATGGACAGATATCTCTCATGTCCTAGGACAGACTAATGTATAATGTGATTTCTATTTAAGAGAGGATGTCACAGTAATGCTATTCTTAAAAAGAAGAGAAAAAATACAAAAGTAAAATTAATGAAAATTTAAAGCATATATATTCAGTTTGAACACTTATGAAAACAGTAAATAACCTATATCAAGGGCCATAATAGGCTTAGAATGCAAATATATGCAAAACAAAATAAGAAAGCTAAATATGGAATTTTTCACATCTCTAAAGCACTCCCATACACTCGGTTCCTGTTTCTGCTATAAGGTGGTCATATAAGAAGTCAATGTTTCTTTCATAGAGACATTTTCATTTGAAAGAATCAATACATTTTCTACAATGTGACTCCCTGGAAAATGAGAATTTTATGAGTCTATAGTTGCCGTGGTGGTAGGCCAAATGTGGACACCACAAAGTTCACTTATGATCTCCACACAAATATCAAGGAGTTTGTAGGACTGTAATCAGAAAGAGCACCTCAGGCACATGTCCATTTCTCAGTCCCTGAATGTGGAAAAGTGGAAGAGTAGCTATCATTGATGATAGAAAGACAGAGACATAATATAATGTCAAGCAGGCTGATTCAGTCAATACTGAAAGCTCCATTTCATTCATATACCAAACTTAAGTAGTGAAACAAAGGTGCGGCAATGGAAGGGGACTTTTATTAATATGTATAAAGGAAAAATAGAAATTGCTTCCACTAATGGTAAAGGCACTCCATAATTGCACTTACTATGTGCCTTCAGACACCCCATTGCTGCACTTATTCCTTCTGGGTGGTTAACCTGTCTACTCCCAAATCATTGCTATTTAGGTAGGAGACATTCATCATCAAGTCACAGGTGACCTGTAGCAGGAAAGATAATATCTTAAGGATAACAGGAGTTATTGGAGCACTTTGAACGCATGACAAATTGGAATGGATTCCCATTTAGGGGCTGAGAAACTTCAGACTTGCAGAATATATTCCAGGACTGCCAATGCCATATAGAAGCCTTGTATGCAAACAGATCTAACTTTAACTGCTTGGTGGCAGTGCAAATGTTTAATCCCAGGACACAGGAGGCTGCCTGATTTTTCTTAGGTTGAGGCCAGCCAAATCCACAAAATGAGTTTAAGTCCTGCACAGATAAACCCTGTTTTGAAAACAAAAAACAAAACAGAACGAAGTCACATAAAGGAAAAATCAGACCAACCTTCTGGTGGTAGCCTACATGTATAAATGGTATTGAAGGAGGAAGCTTTCCCTCTTTGGCTACTTACCCTAGCTCTGGGTACCAAGTTTCTTCCTTTACTACCATTAGAGCCTACATTTTTTTTGGAATTTTGATGTATAATAACCAGCTGACACATCCATCCTGATAAACTAAAAACCTGCTGTACTCTTCAGATTCCCATTGGTAGGCAACCATTGTTGGACTAAATATATCACGGCTTGTGAGACATCGTAATAAATCCACTTTCTACATATCTGGAGAGATTCACCCTACATTCCTTTTCATGCAGAGAACCTTGATTACTGCAGTTGGTTTTTGTTTTATTTTATTTTTTTATATGCTTACTGAAGATGTATTCCTCTGTAAATATTCAATTTTCCATGAAGACTACTTTTTCTCATTATGATGCCTTTGCCAAGTGTTTGCTCTGAATTTCAGGGATAAAATTCTACATTCATGGAGCCATCATCCGGCATTCTGCCACAAGAAAGATCATATATATTTTTTTTTGAGATGTGGCCCCTGCTTTTCTTTCCTGATTATCTGAAGTTCCTGTGACAAATAGGAAAAAGCAAATTTAGTTCAACTAAACTCAGTGTTTAACTAAATAACAAATAACACATTTTGCATTCCTAAATCTCTTTGTGGTAGTTAACGCATATTTGGAGCTCCCATCCAACTTTTTCACCAAGAATCACTCAATCCATTTAAGTAAGTATATTTAGCTAGCAACACTGTGTCTAGGAGGAAGAAAGGTAAATACCTGTGTACTACAGAATGATAGCACGGGTCAGCTATAGGACAATTGCTATAGAAATGCACATCACTGCTGATGTAGAAAAGTCTTAGTGCTATAAGGCAATCAGTAACCATTGCAATTTGTCCTTAAGCACTCTGCAACCACCTGGGAGGTACTTTTACCACTCAGGCCTTAAGAGCTAATCAGGCCCCTTTGTGACCTGCCTGTCAAAAGAAGTGCAGGGCCCTTCTGGTGTGGATTTGAACAGAAACTGCAGCCAGTGGTTTTGAGTGCTGTGCTTTGAGGAAGGGCAAACTGGAAAACCACAGCATGGTGAGTGAGGGGCTGTCATCCTCAGATCAGTAGTGGGAGATAGTGAGGTGATGGATCCAGTGTGGTGGATATTCCCTGGATCTGGGTGGGAAGCTGCAAGGAGACAACCTGTCCCCTGAGTTCTCATGTAGTCCTCGAAATTCCCAGAAGCTAGAGGCAGTCCACCAAATAATTATTCTGTGGGCTGTATCTGCTTTGAGTACTGTGAGCAGGGAGGTGTCTATGGAAACATTTTTTAAGTCAACTACTACATACTTCAGGTGCACGCACTGAAAGCAAGGCAACAAACTTCCAGAGGCCTTTTAGTTAAGTAACTTTTATAAGTTCAGCCGTTTGCATTTTAATTTTATGTGTAAGATCCATATATTGTTAATTTTCTGCAGGTTGTAAAAGGCATCTCATGTAAGGGTAGCACTTCACTATTGAGCAGTGATCTACAAGAGTAGAATTTGTAACACAAATGATTCACAAATTCTTTTGAGATATTATATCTCATGAAGTAGAATTTAACTGAGGTAGTACTGCCTCTCAAACACACAAAGATAAGTGTATGCTGACCAGTCCTGTTAGAATTTTGAATCCTAGATACACATTTGTTCTCCATGACTTTCCAGACCTTTGACTCCAAACCATTACACAGAAGCTACTCCTGTTTTGCAACAGCATCTAGTCCCTCACCCTTATCGTAGACCTGACCCATAATAAGCTACTCAGAGAGATATTACAGTGTCGTAAACAACCTTAAATTGTATTATATCATATAGTTGCAGTTTTCTTCTCCAGAAAAGCATAGTTCTACCACTGTGGCAATAGGACACCAGATTTTCAAAAGTAAACCAATGATGTATGAGTGGCCTGATAAAGCAAAGCTTTTACTTAGGTCCTCATGCAGGGATGAGAAACATTCTTAGAAGAGATAGTAACAACCAGGGTCCTAGACCTTGAAAGATTTTCCTAAGGGACTGGTGTATTGACAATAAAACACAGAACCTCGTCCAAAACCAGGTATTTGCAAGGGAGAGCTGGTAATTGTATGGAACAAAGCCTTTGTGGACAGGTTGCTTCAGATCTGTAGATATAAACTACATGGAGCTATGGTTCTCAGTCCCAAGGCCACTGTGGGGTTAGTCAGCAATGATCATGAGATATCCTGTATCCCCTAGCACTGCATTGTTTTAGCGGTGTTATCATGAGTTTGTCCCATTGAATGGGTTTCTACTGACTTCACATAAGTGTCCCCTTTCCTTCCATTTCCTCTGTGGAAATAGTATACAAGAGTCTATTCTCCCTAAGAAACTTTTCATGGGACACTTCTCCCTATCCCAGCTTTTTTTTTTTTTAAATCTTTTCTACCTTCTACGTTTCCTATCTATCTCATTCCCCATCACCTTCACCACAGGATCCTATATGTGGAACAGGTCCTTCAGTTTAAGGTACTGGGAACACATTTGCTGTGTAATACTCCCATCTCCCAAAGTAGCTAGACATGTTCTCTCCAGTCTCTACTGAAATTGTTCACTGTGTAAAATGGAGCTTGAACCAAAAGCCATTTAAGAAGGATAGCATATATGAAAATCAAACTATGTCTAGCCTGGCTCCTCTCTGATTATTTCCCAGAGATAGATATATATTATGTTAGAAATATTTGTCTTTATGGATCTCCTCTGAGGGCGAAGTGATTTCTCCCTGGGAAGGCATATTAATGCTACAATAGATGCATTTGCATCCTGTTAGAAGAATGTTTATGAGACAATCCCTTATGTTGATGCAGGAGGAATTGGTTGCATTTTGTTCCTCTCCAAACATTGGTCTTGCTGTCTTCTGTACTATACCTTCAAATTTCTTAAATTACTGTAATACCTAAGACATTTAAATTTGCCATTAGAGTCAGGTAGCCAACTATCCAGTGCAGTCATAGGAAAAGCATTTGCAAGTGGATCATTGCTTCTACCTTCAGTGCAGAATAAGGAAAATTGTTTACACTGCAGGAGGATTCAGGGTAAGCAACCAGGTGCTGAAGTCACCACTATGAAAAAAAGTACATGACTGTGGTAAGGGGAATGATTTTGTTATTTCCCAGCATGTTTTAATCTGTCATGTGTTTGAACACAGACCAGAGTTTATAGGTGTACAGTTTGTGAAGGTTGAGATGAAAGGCAGGATCGCTCAGTGGCTAGCGTTGCCTAAGCAGTAATTAACCACATTGACTAAGTCAATAGTTAGCCACAAAGCTCGATTACTAGTTAGCTACAGTCACTACGTCTCTAGTTAGCCACTAGAGACTGTTACTTAGTAGGTTACACTTATAACCATAGAGGACAAAGAGGTAGAGAAAAACTCCCTGTGATAATAGAGGCTTAACCTTAATAAAGAGCTCACAGGAAAGACTGGGTGGCATAAATGTTTTGTTAGCTTGAAATAGACATTTATAACCTTAAATGATTATGACCATTCAAAGGGACATAGCAATTTAGAAATATTTGAGACTTAGTACAATTGAATTTAAGTTGTAGGAAGTTAGCTTACATTTAAATAAAGTTAAACTTAAGTTAAATGTACAGATATATTAAACAGGACTGTTTAAAATTGAGAGTGACTAGAATGTGAAGCTATGTATGACATAGTGAAAAAGGAAATTAGAGACAAAGAATAAAGAATAAAGCAAATAAAAGAATAAAAGCAAAAGATAAATGAATTACAGGTTCTGTTGGCGGAAGAAGCTGGCTAGACTCCCTGTGCTTAGGTGGCTGGTGTAGCAGAGGGAATAACCATGGGGGGGGGGGTGAGGCTTGGCCACGTTGTCAAAACGGCAGCTGCCATAAACATATCCCCAACAGCTGGCAGAAATCATAAAATTTTGAGATTAAATTTTGTCTTGAGTAGATGCTGCCTCAGCCCAGCCTACTGCCCTGAGACAAGCTGCAGCTGTGGCGGGCAGGAGAGTTTTAGTGTGGAGGGAAGAGAATATAACCAAGTTGAGGGTAAGAGATGGTTTAGCAGAGAGATAGAAAAAACTCCTTCCATCTACCTGTTCGCTGGCAGTAATTTGAAAGTTCCTGTAAAATATCTGGACCTAGAGAGCCATTACGCAGCAAATTTGAATTTACTAGGGGATATATAAGCCACTTTTCAGTACAAAGGTAAAAAGTCTGGGTGCCTTAACAAGTGGCATTAAGTGAAAGGGTTTTAAATTTTCTATCAGGCATCCCAGTGGAGTGGCGGGGTATATTTCCTTAGTTGGTCTATTCCCCATGTGTAGAGAGGAAAGTGACCATGCAGTCTTGGAACTCTTCAGCCCAAGAGTTTGGCCACATGATAAGCGAGAATGACAGAGTGTTATTCGACGATCATCAGCCCCAAACTTTGCCAGGGCCAACAGAGGCCGGAAGGACTCAGCAGTCCCAGAGAAGAGCAGATATCCAGCCCAAGGCAGTATGTCTTCCACCCGTGAGGAATGCGCCAGATCTTAAGGAAATGGGTTAAAATTTAAAAGGGTACCTTACCTAATTTAAGCCTGTGTGGGGTGGTATTTCCAGTGAACGGGGGTGGGGGAGAATGGAGGCAGACTACTGGTATCAGAAACAGGATCCCGCGTGTCTCTGGCTGGCCGCCCACCAGCAAACAGCTGCCAGTGACCCTCAAGGAGAGCCTGCCTGGGTTTTGGCACCAATGTTGTTCATTTGCTGTGCAGCTAATGCCTAAGAAACACAAACATGAGACTAAGCGCCCATGTCGAGTTTGTTGAGAGAAGGGAGAGAAAGGTGGGGTAGCTGTTGGCCAACTCAAAGCAGGAGAGGGGGGCACTTTCTTTTAAAGGGGAGGCTTGCACATGTGTAACTGAGTCCTCTGGCAGCCACGTAAAGCTTGAGTCGTCAGGTAAAGCTGATGAAGCAATGACATGTCCATGAGGGAAGCCCATCATCACGGTGGGGGAGTGAAATGGCTGCTAGTTCCTAACAATCAGATTACTAAGCGGAGTCACTATTTAGCTACACATGTAGTTAATTGTAAGTCACTAGTTAGCCACAAACTAACCCACTAGTTAGCCACACATACTAGCTCACTAGTACCCACATACACCATGCCACTTGTTCGCCACATACTTAACTCACTATTTAGCCACACACATGAAGCCACTAGTTAGTTAGACAGACACCTCAATCAATAGTAAGCCCCATACCTAAGTCACTAGTTAGCCACAAAAACTAAGCCACAAGTCTATCACACAAATAAAGCAGTACTTAGCCACACACACTAAGACAGTAGTTAATCACACACCTAAGTTACTATTTAGCTACATGCCTAAGCAGTAATTAACCACATTGACTGAGTCACTAGTTAGCCACAAAGATAGGTTACTATTTAGCCACAGTCACTATGTCTCTAGTTAGTTACACACAATATATCACTACTTACCCGCCCATACTAAGTCACTAGTCAGCCACACATCTAATTTACTAGCTAGTCACAAACACCAAGAAAATAGTCAGCCACACACACACTGAGATAGTAGTTAGCCATTCACCTATGTATTTCTATGTATTTAGTCAACTACACACCTAAGTCACTAGTTAGCAACAAACACTAGGTCACTAGTTATCCACAAACATTAAATTAGTAGTTAGACACACACACTATGTCACTATTTAGACACATACTAAGTCTGTCTAAAAGAAAAACAGCTCACAATAAGGTGGTCCCAGGACTTGGGAATCAGGCCTTTAATCCCAGCAGTAGGGATTTGGAGATAGGAGTGACGTGGATGGACAGAGAGAGGAAGATAAGGTAGAGGAGACAGAATAGCATGCAGTGAGATGATTTTGTTTCAGCAATTAGTCTGTGGGATCGAAGAGATAGCAGTCAATCTGAGGAGGCAGTGTGAGGACAGGAGCACATGGCTTGTCTGAGAATAGGTAGAGAAAATAACTCTAGTAGCCAGATGTTCTTAATCTGTGATCCTTCAGTTTTCACCCTCCCCTCCCTGATAGGTTACTGTGAGTTTTTATTAGTAACATCTATTAGAACTTGTGCTGAAAGTGATGTTCTCTCTTTGCAAGTGTGATATTTCAAAGTCAATAGAGGTAAAAAATAAAAATTATTAAAATATGTTAACTTTATTTTTTTGAAAATTACATTGGTATCTTTGTAATGTTTTTAATTTTTTTAAAAAATTATTATACATATCAAACCAGTTCATTCCAACTTAGCCCCACCCTCCTCTTCACCTCTCTCCCAACTTCCTGAGCGCACGGCCACTCTCCCCTCCCATCCAAGGGACACTATATTTACACATAGGGTGATGCCTTCCAGGAGAGGTCATCTAAATGTTTCAAGTAATTTGAAGTAGGGACTAAAATATCCCTCCTGTCTCAAGGTTAATGGATTATACCTCCGTGGGGATATTCCCCCAAAGTCATTTTTGCAACAGGGATGTTTCCTGTTTCCACTGCCTGAAGTCCCTTAAACTGCACAGGACTTTTAGCTTAGATCCATGTTCAGGGGGTCTCTGTCAGTCCCATGTTGGATTCCCAGCTATAAGTCTGGAGCCCCATTAGCTCCTTCTTGTTCAGGTCTATGTGTTTCTGCAGTGTGGTCTTGTCCTCCCTCTCTGCATCTGGATTCCAGTTCGGCTCAGTGTTTAGTTGTGCGTGTATGCTTCTGTTTCCATCAGCTACTAGATGAGGGCTCCATGATGGTGGATAAGTTAGTCATTGATCTCATTGTCAGGGAAGGGAATTTATGGTAGCCTTTACACTGTCGTTCAAATTCTTTGTTGGGGTAAGTCTTGTAGGTCTCTGGACATTTCTCTAGGTTCAGTTTCCTCTTCTAACCTATAATGGCTCCCTCTTTTATAGACTCTATCTATCTTCTCCTCTCCTAGCTATCCTCTTCTCTTCTCTTCACTTCTCTTCTCAAGTCTATTCCTCTTCTGACCAAATATTCCTAGTCCAATTTTCTCTACTCTCCTACTTGTTTCCTTTTGCTAGTTCACTCTCCACTCACTACCCCCGAATTCTCATATGCTCTGGGGACCTTGTCCCTTCCTGCTTCTGTGAGTGACCTTATAAGAAACTCTTAGAATCCTCCTTGTATCATAGATTCTCTTGCAGTATGATTTTTACGGTGGTTATCTTTTGCACTGTGTCTAAAATCCACATATGAATGAATACATACCATGTTTATATTTCTGTGACTGGGATACCTCATTCAGGATGGTTTCTTCAAGTTCCATCCACTTGTCTGTGAGATTCAAGATTTCATTGTTTCCTCCCACCCCCAGCACAGAGTAGTATTCCATTGTGTAAATGTGGCACATCTCTTTTATACATACTTCAGTTGAGGGGCATCTAAATTGCTTCCATGTTCTTGCTATTATAAATAATATTGCTATGAATATATGTGAGCACAAGTCTTGGTGCCATGGATGTGGATCATTTGGGTATGTGCATAAGAGTTAGATTACTGGGTCCTGTGGTAGACTGATTCCCATTATCCTGAGGAACAGCCATGCTAATCTCCAAAATGGCTCTTCAAGTTTACAGTCCACCTGCAAAGAATAAGTTGTCATTGCTGTTTCTAATGTTAGCCATTCTGACAGGAGGAAGATGGTATCTTAAAGTTGTTTTAATTTGTATTTCATTGTTAGCCAAAGATATTGAACACTTTCTTAAGTGTATTTCATCATTCCCCTTATTTAGAGTTCTCTATTCAGTTCTATACCCCATCCATTTTCATAGAGTTATTTGGTGTTTTGTTGACTAGTTTCTTGAGTTCTTTGTATATTTTGGAGATCAGCCCTTTGTCGGATGTAGGATTGGTGAAAATCTTTTCCCAGTCTGTGGGCTGCCATTGTGTCTTGTCCACTGTGTCCTTTTCCTTACAGAAACTTCTAAGTTTGAATAGGTCCCATTCTTTATTTGTTGATCTCAGTGTCTATGCTTCTGGAGTTATTGTCAGGAAGCAGTCTCCTGTACCAATTCGTTCAAGAGTACCTCTATATTTTTTACCTAAGAGGTTCAGTGTGGATGGATTTATGGAGGGATCCATTTGGACATGTGTTTTGTGCATGGCTATAGACATAGATCTATCTTCAGTCTTCTGTATACAATCATCCATTTGTACCAGCACCACTTGTTGAAGATGCTTTCCTTATCCCATTGTACACTTTTAGCTGTTTTGTCAAAAGTCAGGGGCTCATATGTGTGTGGAATAATACCAAGATTTTCTACTAAATTTCAATGAGCTACTTGTCTATCTTTGTGCTAATACAAGGCTCTTTTCAGGACTATAGCTCTGTAGTAGATCTTAAAGTCAGGGAGGATGATGTCTCGTGAAGTTCCTTTACTATATAGGTTATTTTGACTATTCTTGTTCTTTTGTTTTTCAATATAAAGTTGATTATTATCTTTTCAAGGTCAGTGAAGAATTGTGCTGGCATTTTATTACATATTGAATTGAATCTGTAGATTGCCATAGGCAAAATTGCCATTTTTACTATGTTTATTCTACCTATCCATGAGATTGGAAGATCTTTATATTTTCTGTTGTTTTCTTTATTTTCTTTTTGTAAATACACAAATTACTACTATATAGGTCTTTCACTGGTTTGATAAGTGTTACCCCAAAGTACTTTATGTTGTTTGTGGCTATTGTACAGGGTGATGTTTCTCTGATTTCTTTATTAGCCCCTTTGTTATCTGAATATAGAATGGCTAAGATCTTTTTATTTTTAGTTTATCTTGTATGCAGATACATTGCTCAATGTGTTTTTCAGCTGTAGGAGTACCCTGGTAGAGTTTTTTGGTTGCTTATGTAAACTATCATATCTTCTGAAAATAGAGAAAGATTGAGTTCTTCATCTCAATTTATATCCTCTTGATTTCCTTTTCTTGTCTTATGTCTTTACCTAGCACTTCAAATACAATAATGAAAATATATGGAGACAGAGGGCGGACTAGTGTTTGTCCTGATTTTAGAGGAATTGCCTTAAACTACTCTACATTCAGCTTGATATTTTCTCTGTGTTTACTACATATTGCTTTTATTATGTTTATATAAATTCCTGTTATCCCTGATCTCTACAATACCTTTAACATGATAGGATGTTGAATTTTGTCAAAGGGTTTTTCTACATCTAGGGAGATGATCATGTGATTTTTTTTCATTTTTAGTTTGTTTATATAGTGGTATATTTGAAATATTTTCATATGTGAAGCCATCCTTGCAACCCAAGGATGAAGCCTACTTGATCATAGTAGATGATATATTCCTGGATTCGGTTTCCCCATATTTTCTTGAGTATTTTTGCATCAATGTGCAGGAGGGATATTTGACTGTAATTTTCTCTTAGTTGTGTCTTTGTGTGAATGGGTATCAATGTGATTGTAGCCTCAAAAATTGTTTTGTAATGAAACTTCTGTTTCTATTGTGTGGAACAGTTTCAAGAGTATTAATATTAGCTCTTCCATGAATTTTCGGTAGAATTCTTCACTGAAGAAGATATCTGGCTCTGAGATTTTTTTTTATGTTGGAAGGCTTTGTAAGATTGCTTCTACTTTGTTAGTTGCTATAGGTCAATATAAGTTGCTTGTCTATTCTGGATTTAATTTTGTTAAGTAAGAGATATCCAGAAATTTGTCCATACATTTGAAATTTCAAATTTTGTGGAGTATAAGTTTTCAAACTATGACCTGAAAATTGCCTGGATTTCCTCGGTGTCTATTGTTCTGTACCCCTTTTTGTTTCTGATTTTGTTAATTTCCATGTTCTCTCTTTGCTTTTTGTTTAGTTTGGATAAAGGTTTGTCTCCCTTGTTAATTTTCTGAAAAAAAAAAAAAAAAAAAAACTCGTTATTGCATTGATTTTTTTTGTATCGTTTTCCTGTTTTCTACTTTATTATTTTCAGCCCAAAAATTGATAATGGGGCCTACTCCTGAGGGTGGAGTTTGCTTCATTTGTGTCCTAAGGTTTTCAGTTGTGTTGTTAATTCTCTAATGTGTCTCCCATCCGTTTTCTTCATATATGCACTGAATGCAAAAACTTCCTTCATAGCAGTGCTTTCAAGGTGTCCCATAAATTCATGTATGCTGTATCCACAACCTCATTGAATTTTAGGAATTCCTTAATTTCTTTCTTTCTTCTTAGACCCAAGTATGTTGAAATTGAGCATTATTCAGTTTCCATGAGTATGTAGGGTTTCTGTGATTTGTTGTTGTTTTTATTGAATTGCAATTATAAAGCATGGTGGTATGATAAGATACAGGGTAATATTGAAATGTTTTTGTATCGGGTGAGGATTTTTATGTTGCCTAGTATATGGTCAATTTCAGAGAATGTTCCATGTGGAGCAGAGAAGAAGTTATATTCTTTTTTGTTTGGAAGGACAGATGTCTGTGAAACCCAATTGAGACATAACTTCTGTTAGTTCTTTTGTTTCTTTGTAAAGTTTCTGACTTGTGGTCCTGTCTAGTGGAGAGAGTAGGGTGTTGAAGTCTCCCACTCTAAGTGTGTGTGGTTTTATGTGAGGTTTGAGTTTTATTACCATTTCTTTTACGAGTGTGGGTGTGTTTGTATTTGGGGCATAGAGGTTCAGAATTGAGTTTTTGTGCTTAGGATTTCTCCTGTGATGAATACAAAATGACTGTTTTCATCTCTTTTGATTAATTTAGGTTTGAAGTCTAACTTGTTAGGTATTAAATAGCCAAACCTGCTTGCTTCTTGGGTCCAGTTGATTAGAAGATCTTTTCCAAGCCCTTTACCCTGAGTAATATCTTTGAAGCTTAGATGTGTTTCTTGCGTGCAGCAGAAGGGTGGATTCTGTTTCCGTATTCATTCTGTTAGGATTTCTCTATTTATTAGTGAGATAATACCATTAACATTAAGGGAAAGTAAGGGACAATGTTGGATAGTTGTTTTTGTTTATTATTTGATGTTGGCAGTGGTTTTGTGTATATATTTTCCCTGCTTTTCCCTTCGATTCTGTTGAAGTTAGATTATCTATTTCCTATGGGTTTTTAGCTGTGGACATGCCACAGGCAGAGCATGATCTGGAGCCAATCCAGGGAATATCCAGGTTAGGGTGTGGAATGAATTTCACGCAAATTTTTCCCAGACTCACCTCTAGCAGAATCCTGGCAATGGGGTCTTTGATCCTGGTACACAGTGTTTCAAGATGTTTCTGCATGGATTGGCGGATCTAGCCAGGGCCTGACACTCTCCTTCTGAATCCTCTCTAGTAGAGGCCAAGCGATGGGGGGCAAGCATCCAGCACCTTGGACTCAGGATGGTGGCATTGATACGTGGATCTACCCGGGGCCTGGCATTCTTCAAGTGAGGCCTCTAGTTAAGGATGGTATCTGCTTTTCTAGCTTTTTTCTTTTTAATTTTTTTTATTTTTTGAGACCCCATTTTTTTTTGTGTGACTCTGCCGCTTGTCCCACAACTACATCTTGTATACCAGGCTTGTCTTGAACTCACAGAGATAGGCTTCCATTGGCCTCCTGAGCACTAGGGTTAAATAATGCATGTGCCACCATCACCCAGCTATTGGCATCAGAAACTGATGATGCGAAACAATGCAGTTTTTTAAATCGGTTAAACATTCGATCCTTCAAAATCTGTTATTACGAAATCAGAAATCAGTGGATATCCCAGTGTCCCTCATTCACTGGGCACTAGTTCTGGTGTATCTCCTGGTGTATCAATCACACAGCAGCCAAACCCAAAATGGATGACACCATCATTACATATGTAATCAAAAAAGTAACTAATTGGATAGTCCTTCATACTTAACTTCTATAAGATGGAACCAGAGTCCAGTGATTGTCAAAGAAGCAATACTTAGATAATTAAATGAATAAATATCAAACGAGTGAATGGTGTTTTATATGTGACTCCTACAAGATATCACAAAACTGAAGAGAAAATTGAGTTTTTGATCATAGATTTGAACAAAAATTGAATGAATAATGAGATAATTACTCATAATTCACCCCTAGAGAGATAACAAAATGCTATCACCGTTCACTAAAATAAATATATAACTAAATAATGAAATCACCACAAGGGACAATTACCACCAAAAAGGTTGATCCAGACTCCACTCTTCCTGGAGTAGAAAAAGGCAGATTTGAATACTGAAATAATCAGATAGTTAGATCGTCTGTCACACCTGAGTCACACAAGGTGGCACCAAACTTCAGGGTTCACAGATTATATGAGTAAACGATTTAATAATTACATATTTAAAGGTGTAAGTCGTTGAACATTTTTGTCTCATCAATTCCTGGCAGGCGTGCTGGACATGATAAAGTATGCTGTCTTCATTGATTTTTAAAATTCCATAAGTTAATAAAGAGATAATTGTACTGTCTTCCCTGATGAACTCTGTTGGCCTGACATCATCACCATCTCCTGAATCTCTGCTGTGGTGCAGCAGGAACTGAGATGATGGGCACACACCTGGCACAGCAGCATCCCTAGTACTCTGGGTCATGCATACTTCATCCAGAAACTGCTGTGTTCATGTCTACAACCTTCCTATCCTTTTCCCTGATAGAAATTTGCACCCTAAACAGAATCAATGATGTCATTGTCCATCGATTAAATGAGTTAAATAATTAAATAAGCCAGTAATAGATAACTGTCACCATAAAGAGGTGATGTAGCCTTTAACTGGAAGGAAAGACTGGCCAGACTCCAGTCCTTCAGGATGTCATCTTTATCAATTCAAACAATCAGTCATAAAATGTGATATTGCATTATAACTCCCGAAGAGGGAGCTTTACAGGACTCTTCATGGAACAGAGGATTATTGGTTTATATAAATATACAAATCTTTACATTATCTTCTGTATTAACAGGAATTGTCAATTTAAATACATTAATTATGTAATTAAATGATCTGCCCCACTTGAACCCACTAGGTGGCACCAAACTCCAGGTGTCATGGATGATATATTCATTGTTTTATATAACTAAACCATCAAACAATGAGTTGATGTAACATCATTAATGTCCCTAAGGTGGCTCCAAACCAGACTCGGGAACAACACTGCCTCAAAAGAGATGGACTGCAATCCAGTCATCCTTAAGTCTACTGTAACAAATGGATTATCACATTCCTAAAGGAAGTTGACAATAGAAAACTCACATGTTGATGAATAATTGTGAGTCCTATTATCATTTAAACCATTATATTACTTCTTAGGAGAGAGAGACCATTCATAAACAGAAGTCTTTGAACTGTTTTTCCACGGACTATGTTCTCTTATATTAGGTAATCTTGAATTGGGTAACCAGTAAAAGCTGTCAGCAAACTTCCACTGATATGGCTATGACTTACTGAGGCGAATCACATGCTATCATTAAAAATTTTAGGGGATAGTGTTGTTGAGAGATTGTAGTGCCATGATAACACTTTATTGAAGCTGCTCTCTGGTCCTTGGCCCATGATACCAGGATATATAATGCAAGCAGGTTTTCCAGGCAATATTTATGATCCAACATTCTGTCACATTCTAGAGCACCTTCTACATGCTAAAATTAGCATACCCACACATCGACTAACCTTACAGCCTCACTGATTTTCTCACAAAAACTAAAACAAAGCAGGGCCCTGTTTTCCTGTTTTTTTTTTTGTTTTGTTTTGATTTACACATATTTACGAGTCTCTAAAGCTACAACATGCCTATAGTAATATAAGCATGAAAAAGAAAGCATCATTATGCCATTCAAGTACATTGATGAGTATTTCCACCTATTTTTTATGCTTCAATTTTCTCATTTCCAGAATGGAAACAATACAACGGATTGCCTCTACCATAATCCTCTTCTCTTTATTGAAAATAAAATAAACTCCACTTCATTCTCTGACATTTAGAGGAGCTTGATACCATGGTTTCTCAGAGTTGTTTAGATTTGCATTTGTCTGATGACTAAGGATTGTGAGCACTGTCTTATGTTTCTTTCAGTCATTTTGGATTCCTAAATTGATAGTTCTCTATTTAGTCCTGTTCCCCGCTTTATAATATGGTTATTTAGAGTTATTTATTGTTGGTGGTATGCCATGTTATCAACACGACCTAGTTCATTAGATAAGATTCTCTGATGATGAGATTATCAAATGATTCAGTTTTTAAGATCGGTGTTGACAGTCCTTCATGGGTCACTTCTGTTGTAACCTCTCAGAAAATTATGATGCGAAATATTACAGTTTTTTAAAATCGTTTTATCATTCAATCGTTAAAAATATTATTACATAATCAGTAATCACTAGATAACCCAGTGGCCCTCATTCTCTGGGCACTGCTTCTCGTAACAATCTCCTGTATGTGTCAATCATACACCAGCCAAACCCATGATGGATGACACCATCATTATTTACGTAATGAAATAAGTAAAGAATTGGATAGTCGGGCATACTTAACCTTCATAATATGGAGCCAAACTCCAACGATGATCAAGGAAGTATTACTTAGATAATTAAGTAATGCCACACAATTAACTCCCAGGGAGGATGGCCAGACTCCAAACATGAAGTACAACATCTTTATCGATTTAAATGATTAATACATAAGGATAAATAATTGAACAATGACATGGTGGGGCATAATGAAAGCCACATGGAGAAGTCAGACTCTTCTTTTCATGGAATAATGATTTATTTAAAAACTTAAATTGACAATCAAATAATTGGCGTTTTATGTTAACTCTGACAAGATGGCACCAAACCCTTGAACCTATGGCTGATGTAATTATCTATTTCAATAGCTAAATAATCAAGTAATGAGATGATGTTACATCATCAACTGCTAAAACCTGACTCAAAAAGGCTCTTATGGTACATAACATCACATTTATATTAAATATGTTAATTAAATGATTGATTATTATTTAACTCGCTAATTTTACAGTTAAATAAGTCAGTGTAGTATTAGATGATGTGATGGTCTGGCATGATTGACTCCCATAAAGACGCTCAAACCTCCTGTGATCACTGAATACATAATGACAAATTTTCATAATTAAATGAATAAAAATTAAACAAGTGGATGGTGTTTTATTCGTGACCCCTACAAGATTGCTCAAAACTGAAGACATCATTGAGTTTTTAATCATAGATTTGAACAAAAAAATGAATGAATAATGAGACAATTTCTCATAATTCATCCCTAGAGAGATAACAAAATTATATCACCATTGATTTAAATAAATAAATAATTAAATCACAGGAGACAATTAACAACAAGTGGATCCAGACTCTTCTCTTCCTGGAGTAGAAAAGGACAGATTTGAGTAATGAAATAATCAGATAGATAGATCGTCTTTGACACTTGAATGATACAAGATGGCAGAAATCTTCAGGTTACACAGATTATATAATGAAACAATTTAATAATTCCATCTTTAACTATATAAGTTATGAAGTGATTGAAAATTAATCATCTATATCTGACTAATTTCATAGGTACAGGTAATATGAGTGAAGATAGTCTGTAATACTCAGGAACTTAGCTAAAAGACTGATTGAAACTTCCCTGAATAAAGCAGGAACAAATACTTAAACAATATAACTATATACATATACATACATATAAATCCCAAAAATAGCGGTAGAGTAGAAATGTCAAGACAAGAGGTAGAACTATAAAGGGCAGCAAGATAAATATCCCAAATTGTATCAATATACAAAATGTCTTGAATACAAGAAAAGTATACATACATAGAATATGGTAAAAAATACTGTGCATAAAACATCGTAAGTGGAAAGATTTCACAAAACATAACAAAATATAAACTTAATTTTACAAAGTTTACCACATATAAGACTACATAACAATGTTAGCTGTAAAATACTATCTCATTCTTACTCAAATTCACAAGAAAATAGGCTAATCATTCCCTATTCCCTATTCCTGTCTAAAAGTTAAACCTGAGTGTAAGCATCACCTTCCATACCCAACCCTAAATAACTAAAACCAACCCAAAGACGATGACTATTATCCCAAAATTCCAAGGGTAGGGAAATGGGGCGTCGTTATCTTAAGGTTACTTCCTGCTGAAATGGGACGATGATTGCTCCAATGGATTCTGTAGAAAGAAAATTTTTAGCAACCAAATTTCTCAACAGAACTGTCTGCAACATATGTAGAAAGTCACTGTGTGGCAAAAATTTCTTGACTGTAGTTGAATTTGAAACTCTGGCCAGGGTGTGATAATAAGGTGCACCATTACAGCTAGCTAGTCATGAGTTCTCTCGAGCAAAACAGTCTCAAACCGGTTTTAGGGTGATGTTTGTAGTTCAGATGCATCAGGTTGAGTCAAGTGGAAACGATGATGTGGGGCCCCATCTTCTTTCCAGAGAGTTCAAAGACTGCTGTTAGGAATCGTTATTATTCCTTGTGGAAAAGTTACACATCAATACTAAAGTAAAATTTTCAAGTTTTAAGGTATGCATTAGGGAAAAACAACAATAAGGATTAAAAGTATGCGAGAAAATTAGGATTTCAGAGAGAAAATTGCATGTAAGAAATGAGTCCCCAGATTTTGTTTTCTTCTGCCTTACACCAATTGGCTTCTTGATTTAAGGCAGAAACCATGAATTTAAACTTAACAACATGCTTGAATTTAGAGAAGGAAAGCCAAATCCAACTCCAAAGCCAGCATTGGTTTACATAAATTGGGACTTCAGGAATACTAGATAGTAGAGAGCAATAGATTTCTGTATAGAGATAGTTTACTACAATTATTTAATTATTTTTTTTTTTTTTACCATATATAAGATTCTGCTTCCTTAAGTGATTGTTTCTGAAGAGCTGTCTTCTCTTCTGTAGGCAGCTACATGTTCAGTGTTTTATGGCTGTTTCATGATAGGTTTTCTGTGTTTCCCTGTAAGAAAAAGAACAGAACACTTCCCCTAACTTTGAGAGGCCTCCGCACACCTCATGGGACCTAATTCGTAGGATGACTTGTCATTTCTCTTCCTTAAGATGTTTCTCTTGTTCAACTCGGATCTTGATTAACTTAGATGGTATCCATAGGTTTTCTTCTCCAGTAGATACAAAGGCAAAACCCCTACCCCAACATAACACATATCCTGCTTTCCATTCTGAGGTCAGTACATCCTTGAAGTACACTGGCTGATTTAGTTCAGAAGTTTTTTCTATTGTCCAGTGTCTTTCTGCAGCTTTTTTTCCTTTTTCATCAGCATTAAGAAAGTTTAATGTTAATAAAGCATTATGCAATCTGTGTTTGGTGTCTTGGTTCCTCCTGCCTGTTTATGGAGCATTTCTTTTAAAGTACGATTGGATCTCTCAACCACTGCTTTTCCTGTAGGATTGTGTGGTATACCAGTTATGAGTTTTATCTTGTAATACTCAAAAAACTGTTTCAATTTGCTGGAGACATATGCTGGAGCATTGTCAGTTTTTATTTGTGCAGGTATGCCCATAATGGCCATTACCTCTAATAGGTTTGTGATAACAGAATCAGCCTTTTCAGAGCTCAGAGCAGTAGCCCATTAAAACCCTGAAAATGTATCTATAGTGTGATGTACATATTTTAATTTTCCAAATTTTGCAAAATGAAACACATCCATTTGCCATATTTCATTCCTATTTATACCTTTAGGGTTACTGCCTGGTGGTAAAGGAGTTTGGTTATAGAATGGGAAAGTAGGACATTTCCTTAGTATTTCCTTGGCTTGTTCACAAGTGATAGAAAAATCCTTTTTTAAACCTTTGCTGTTCACGGGGTGTTTCTTATGAAACTCTGAGGCTACTACCACACTTCCTATCAATAAATGATCAATTTCATCATTACCTTGTGCTACAGGACCTGGCAGACCCGTATGGAATCTGATGTGTGCTATATATATATAGGATGAGTCCTTTTTCTGATAATATCTTGTAACTGTATAAACAATGAAGTTAATTCTGTATTGTCAGGAATAAATTCTGCAGTCTCAATTTGTAAAATGACTCTCTCTGCGTATTGAGAGTCAGTAACTATATTGAGGGGTTCTTTAAAATCCATAAGTACCATGATAATGGAATACAATTCTGCCTTTTTGTACACAATTGTATGGGCTTTGAACCACTTTGCTAGTTTTTCCTGATTTATATCCTGATTTACCTGATTTGTTTGCATCAGTGTAGAATGTATGAACTCCACAAATTGTTTTTTTTTTTCGCTCAATGCGAAGGATCCAAATCGTTTTCTTTATGAATTTGATCCTCTCAGTTTTGGGATAGTTGTTGCTAATCGTTCCCAAAAAGTTACTGCAAGCTCTCTGCCAATATTGGTTATCTTTCCATACGGAGGAAATTTCCTCATTAGTTAAAGGTACTATAATTTCTGCTGGGTCCCTTCCAATTAGCTGACGAAGTCTTAATTTACCTTTTATAATCAAGTCAGAGATCTTTTCTATATATGTTTTTAGTTTTTTATTCTGTTTATGTGGTAGGAATATCCATTCTAATATGATATCTTCTCTCTGCATCAAAATCCCTGAAGGATATTCTCTATATGGTAATATAACCAGAATACAGTCTAGGTTTGGATCCACACGATCCACATGTGCTTCTAGTATCCTCTTTTCTACCCATTCTAATTCCTTCTCAGCTTCAGCTGATAGTATTCGTGGACTATTCAAGTCCTTATCTCCTTTTAGGGACATTTTCAGGTTTTTCGAATCATGCCCTTCTACTCCAATAATGGTTTGTATTTGAGAAATCTCTCCTAGTTATTTTTGAAGATCATTAAGAGTCTGGTAGCGATCTCTTCTGATCTGTACTTTTTGTGGTCTAATTTTCTGTAGACCTATTTTATATCCTAAGTAGTTGATAGACTCTCCTTTTTGTATTTTTTCAGGTGCAATTTGTAATCCCCAGCTATGTAAAACTTCCTTTACTTTCTCAAACATTTTTAATAATATTTCTCCTTTGGAGTCAGCTAACAATATATCATCCATGTAATGATAGATTATGGATTTTGGAAACTGTTTACAAATTATTTATAATGGTTTTTGTACAAAATATTGGCACAGGGTGGGGCTATTTAGCATTCCCTGTGGCAAAACCTTCCATTGATATCTCTTCACCGGTTGAGAATTATTGTAATTAGGTACCGTGAAGGCAAATTTCTCTTCGTATTGTTCTTGTAAAGGTATAGTGAAGAAGCAATCCTTTAAATCAATAACTATAATAGGCCATTCTTTGGGTATCAAAGAAGGCAAGGGCATTCCAGGCTGTAGAGAGCCCATTGGCTGGATAACTTTATTGATGGCTCTCAGGTCTGTAAGCATTCTCCATTTACCAGATTTCTTTTTGATCACAAATACAGGAGAATTCGAAGGGCTGGTCGATTCCTCAATATGTCTAGCATTTAGCTGTTCCTGAACCAGGCTTTCTAAAGCTTCTAACTTCTCAGAGGTCATAGGCCATTGTCCTACCCAGACAGGTTCCTCTGTTAGACATTTTAAAGGTAGGGCTTTCGGTTTCTCTGTTTGTTCTGCACTTGTATTCTGTTTTTGTACTGCCTGGATATTTGGTATCTGTCTTGTATAGTACTTAATACTATTTTTTTCACAATCACGAGGTCATTTATGATTCCTATCTAATACTGGAGGAATGTTAATCTGTGTATTCCATTGCTGTAATAGATCACGACCCCATAAATTTATCACTGCATCAGCCACATATGGTCTCAAACTTCCTCTCTGTCTTTCTGGTCCTATATATTCAATCCATCTCATCCTTTGTTTTACCTGATACAGGGTTCTAATCCCTAAGAATTGAACATTTACCTCATGCAGGGGCCATCTTTGAGGCCAAGATTTATTGGATATGATAGTTACATCTGCCCCTGTGTACAGGAGACCGTCTAACAGTCTATTATTCATCTTAACTATCAATCTAGGTCTATGACTATTTATAACTGTTTGCCAAAATATACATTTTTTATTTCCTTCTGTCATGTTTGATTCAACTTCCGTCACTAGTTTGTCATCCAGAGCGGTATGAGTTTTTATAATAGGCAGAGAATTTTCTAATTGTCCTGTGGGAGATTGTCTTCTACTGTGACTGGGAATGTTCAGACCACCTGTGACGTGGGAGCCTTCGAGAGGCCCCCCCAAGGAGTTTCCCGATGGTAAAGGGTTTCCTTGCTTGTCTCTGGTCGATCCACACTCATTTGTCCAGTGTCTGCCTTTGCCATACCTTCTACATAAACCAGGAGGCTGACGCCTTCTGTTTGATTCATCCCTGGGAGTGTTATTTCTAGGGAAGCTTTGCCTACAATTTCTTTTTAGATGCCCTATCTGACCACAGTTATAACATCTGGCATGTTGATATCTCTTCAAACCTTTGGAGATGGCTTCTCTTACCCAAGCTTCGAAGTCACCATAGCAAGGAAGTCTGTTATCTTGATGTCTTCTCTGACATTTAGATATGGCTTCTCCTACCCATGCTTCAGTCTTTTTCTAATTACTCTCAATGTTGCCTGTACATAGGACCCTTTCATCCAAGGGTGCTGATCGTATTTTTAAAGGCCAAAGCACCTGTTTGCATTGAGGATTAGCATTCTCATAAGCTAAAGAGTCTATGAGTATTCGCCTAGCATCTATGTCTGCTACCTCTAATTGTACTGCCCTAGATAATCTTTCTAAAAAGCACTAAAGCGTTCTCTAGGTCCTTGCCTTATCTTGGTATAGGGTTCTATCCTCTCTCCTAATTCATGAACCTTATCCCAAGCATTCAAAGCTGCTGTACTGCATAGAGACAAGATATGTTCATCATAGGCAGCTTGGGTTTCTGGGTCAGCATAGAGACCCTCACCAAGAATTTTATCTTGGGGAGCTTTATAAACTTTCTTTAAGCCCTGAAGTTCAAGTGCTTTTGCTTCCTCTCTCCATAAAGCCCTCCATTCTAATTGAGAGGAGTTTTCAAGGACAGCTGATATTAATTGATCCCAATACTTAGGGGGTTACCTTGTTATTCCATGCTCATGATTCTACTAATTGCTTCACATAAGGTGAGTGCATGCCATAAGAGACTACTGCTTCCTTTATACATTTTAAATGTTTCATACGTATTGGTTCCCACTGATATGCAACAACACCTTTGGGTGTTTTTTGTTGCTGGTTTTTCATTAACAGATACAGGGAAAGCTCCCCTGACCCTAAATGGTGTGGAAAATTTTAAGTCTTTTTCATGCCCTGTTACCTGTAGTTCTTCTTCTGATGTATCAGACTGAAGGTCTTCTAAAGCCTGAAATCTATTCACCTTTCTTTCTTTGATTGTCAGAACTTCTTGAATCAAATAACTTTCTAGAGACTTCATGGCATCAGTTAGTTTCTTACTTTCTCCAACTACAAATGATTCCATGATTTTAATCTTCTCATCCTTAGATATTATCTGAATGGCATGTAAACTGCCTTCCAGAAACAATGTTCTATCTGCTAGCTTGCCATTATCCTCAGACATGGAAGAGATTCTATCATCTTGCCTTTTTATCTGATGTTCCAGTTTTTTAAACTTATTAGTAGCTTCCTCAGACCAGGAACGAGCTGTTTCTGCTAGTGTGTTGCATTGCATTGCATCGCATTGTTTCTGTTCTGGATATTGAAGTATCTGACATGAAAAATTTTTACCTGTCAGCTCGCCAATGCCATCTTCAATATTCTGAACCTTTCTTTCTATACTTTCTATGCTTTGAATTCTATCATTTTTAATGTTTCAAATCCTTGTCTCTATACTTTGAGTTCTATCATTTTCAATGTTTTGAATCCTTGTTACTAAGTCTCCATGGTTTGTACAAGTTCCTTATAGTTTGCTGTAATCTCAAATCATTTCTTTAAGAATATCATGATAATGACGAAACCCATTGCTATTAAAAAATAAAAGTACATATTTGTCCAGTCATAAGTTTCTTCTGATAAAATCCCTTCTACATATGAAGTAAAATAATTCCTAAAGTTCTGCATTGTAAAATTATCTGCCATAGTTATGGAACAATTGATCTCAGATTTTATAACAGCCTAAATTGCAAAGGATGTTACAATTAAATTAGGTGTAATTCTGCTGTCCTGGAACTTTGATGCTTTTAGGTGTAGATCTCAGCTTGTGGTAGTTATGCCTGGAGGTGTGCCACCAAATAGCGCCTAGCCGCCAAGGCCCTTCTGATCCCTGTTCTGCCTAGAAGTGTACCGACAAATATCGTCCAGTAGCAGACGATCCTTCTGATTCTGGTCTCTGTAGAATAGCTCTTAACAAACTATGGCAAGCGAAATTTTGTTAAAAGGAGACTTCTAGAATTGCTGGAACACAAGACTAATGGCAAGAAAACGCGCAAGCAGTGTGGGTGCCGAGCGGCTCTGCGCGAATGCAAAGTCCTATGGGGAAATGGGCAAAAAATGAGAAGCAGTGAGTGCCTTATCAGGTCAACTTTGGTGGCAAAGATCTCCTTTTCTGTAAGGAAGAAGCAAATGTCACAAAGCTGTGGTGAGTCCACCTGGTTAATCCCTGCCATTTGGGGAAGGTGGGGAAGGGGAACGGCGTCTGCTGCCTGGGTGAAACCCAGGTCCTGTGAAAATCCTAATCCCGCTTCTGACACCAGATATAGTGTTTAAATAAGGATCATGATAAACAAATAGGCCAAATAGATGTTTATTGAGGGAGAAATAACTTACAACCTGGACAGATGAACACCAGGAAATTCAACTCGATCCTCTCCTGTCCGGGTCACTCCAGCAAGAGAGCTTTTCCCGACTCTCCCTCTGACCTCCTTCCACAGGTCACTTCTGCCCATGGCTCCACCCCCAATGAGTGTGGTCAGTGCCACAGAAAGGCTATCTCGCTACAATGAATTATTTTTTAATTTCCTAATTTTACAGTTAAATAAGTACGTGTAGTATTTGAGGAAGTGATGGTCCGGCATGATTGACTCCCATAAGGAGGTTCAAAACTCCAGTGAACACTGAATAAATAATGACAGATTTTCATAATTAAATGAATAAAAATTAAACTAGTGGATGGTGTTTTATATGTGACTCCTACGAGATTGCTCAAAACTGAAGAGATCATCAAGTTTTTAACCATAGATTTGAACAAAAAATAAATGAATTGTGAGATAATTTCTCATAAGTCACCCCTAGAGAGATAACAAAATGATATCGCCATTGATTTAAATAAATAAATAAATAATGAAATCACAGGAGTCAATTAACACCAACAAGGTGGATCCAAACTCTGCTCTTCCTGGAGTAGAAAAAGACAGATATGAGAAATGAAATAATCAGATATATACACATCTTTCACAATTGAATGACACAAGGTGGCACCAAACCTCAGGGTTCACAGTTTATATAATGAAACAATTTAATAACTACATCTTTAAATATGTAAGTCATTGAAATTTTTTGTATCATCAATTCCTTGGCAGACCTGCCAGACATGATAATGTGCGCTGTCATCACGGCTTTTTAAAAATTCCATAAGTCAATAATCAGATAAACATTCTGCTTCCCTGATGAACTCTGCTGGCCTGACATCATCACCAGCACCTGAAGCTCTTTTGTTGTGCGGCAGGACCTGAGATGATGGGCCCATACTGGGCATAGCAGTAGTAACTAAAATGTTCATATCAGCTCAAAAGATGGCTGCAGCAGGGACATCACCAGCAGAGCTGAAACAGAGCAGTTCGTCCATGTTCTGGGTCGTCATCCATTCTGCCAGTTCTCGGTGATGGAGCCGACCCTCCTTGTGCCACTATTTCTTCTCACCGAAGATCACAACCAATGTTGTACCCAGAAAACCATGCCTGCCTTGGTGAAGTCTTGGTACTTCTCGGAGGGCATCATGGAATCTTCTGGACTCAGTCATCCAGCATCCCTAGTACTCTGGGTGATGCATAGGTCATGCAGAAACTGCTGTGTCCATGTCTACAACCTTGCTAACCTCGTCTCTGACAGATATTTGCACCCTAATCAGAATCGATGATGTCATTGTCCATCAGTTAAATAATTTACATAACTAAATAAGTCAGTAATAGCTAACTGTCACAATAAAGAGGTGATGTAGCATTTAACTGGAAGGGCAGAATGGCTAGACTCCAGTCAGGAAGGGTGTCTTCATCATCCATTGAAACAATTAATCATAAAATGTGACAATACGACATATTAACTCCCCAAGAGGGAGATTTACAAGACTCTTCATGGAATAGAGGATTATAGGTTTACCTAACTATGCAAACCTTTACATTATCTTCGGTCTAAACAAGAACTGTCAATTGAAATAATTTAATTATGTAATTAGATGATCTGAGGCACCAAATTCCAGGTGTCATGGATGATATAATCATTGTTTTTCCTAACTAAATAATGCAAAAAATGAGTTGATATAACATGATCTACTTCCTTAAGGTATGCTCAAAACCAGAGAAGTGATGAACATTGATGCCAAGATTAATTTAAATGTTTTCCCTTAAATTAATATATATGGTCTAAAAAAGTTGACTCGCACATCCTGAACCAGAACTACTAATCATGGATCATCTAAGATTCTATTTTAATAATTAAATTATAACATAATCAGAAGATGAAAT
>NW_026125693.1:0-110683 GCF_943737965.1 Phodopus roborovskii
TGTGTGGTTTTATGTGAGGTTTGAATTTTAATACCATTGCATTTACGAATGTGGGTGCGTTTGTATTTGGGGCATAGAGGTGCAGAATTGAGGTTTTGTGCTTAGGATTTCTCCTGTGATGAATACAAAATGACTGTTTTCATCTCTTTTGATTGATTTTGGTTTGAAGCCTCATTTGTTAGGTATTAAGGTAGCCAAACCTGCTTGCTTCTTGGGTCCAGTTGATTGGAAAATCTTTTCCAAGCCCTTTACCCTGAGTAATATCTATCTTTGAAGCTTAGATTTGTTTCTTGTGTGCAGCAGAAGGATGGATTCTGTTTCCGTATTCATTCTGTTAGACTTTCTCTATTTATTAGTGAGATAATACCATTAACATTGAGGGAAAGTAAGGGACATTTGTTAGTTAATGATTTTGTTTATGATTTGATGTTGGCAGTGGTTTTGTGTATATATTTACTCTGCTTTCCCCTTGGATTTTTTTTGAAGTTAGATTATCTATTTCCTATGGGTTTTTGAGCTGTGGACATGCCACAGGCAGAGCATGATGTGGAGCCAATCCAGGGAATTTCCAGGTTAGGGTGTGGGGGGAATTTCCCACAAATTTTTCCCATACTCACTCTAGCAGAATCCTGGCAATGGGGGTCATAGTTCCTGGTACACCAAGTTTCAAGTGGTTCCTGCACGGATAGGCAGATCTAGCCTGACACTCTCCTTCTGAATCCTCTCTAGCAGAGGCCCAGCGATGGGGGGCAAGCATCCAGCACCAAGGTCTCAGGATGGTGGCAATGATATGTGGATCTAGCTGGGGCCTGGCATTCTTCACGTGAGGCCTCTAGCCAATGATGGTATCTGTTTTTCTAGCTTTTTTCTTTTTAATATTTATTTATTTTTTGAGACCACATTTTTTGTGACTCTGCTGCTTGTACCACAACTATATCTTGTATACCATGCTTGTCTTGAACTAACAGAGATAGGCTTCCATCTGCCTCCTGAAACTAGCGTTAAATGCATGTGCCGCCACCACCCAGCTATTGGCATCTTTTAAAATATGTTCTTTAAACACATTACAGCTTGTATCTCTGTGCTGCTGCTCTCCTATGTTTCTTAGATTTTATTTTTCCATTCCTTTTGTCAAGTGATGTTTATTATTGATTTCTGAGTAGAGCAAAGTTTTTTTTTTAACTTTGGGTTGTCTTATGCTGTATAATTGAGAATTGTTTTGAACTCCCAATCCTGCTTCTCATGTACAGTGCTGAGAAGAAAAACCTACACTTCCTTCCTGCCTGGCCCTTGACTGGTAAGTGAGAAGGAAAATAGACCAGAAAATGAGTGATCTCCCAAGATCTCTGATTATGGTGGGGACTTATATATGAAGAGAGATTTGTGCAAGGATTGAGTTCATGATCCACTTGGATACTAGTGGAGTCACAGTGCAGAATGGGAGAGGAAGGATATAAGCTGAGATTTCCTCCTTCAATGATAGTTGAGGTGAGCAATGTGGAATCAGTTAATCATTCCTACATAATCCATAATGTTCCCGGTGGGCAGTTTCTTGGAATCCCCAGATGAGGGCTATCAAGAATCTGGATAGAGGAGAGACCTTATCATAAATACAAATTGCTATAGTTAAAGTATTCAGCCAAAACGTGTCTGGGTGAACTATTGTGGACTATGTAACAGGGCTGATATTTTTTTTGTGGTTTTGGATGTACAGTCTGAGAGAAAATGTTTGAAAAATCCTTGGTTTTCCCTATTGAAACCACATGGAGCTATGCTTATTAGGCCAATGGACACTGTGGCCTTAGTCAGTAATGTTAGTGGGATTGCCTGTTTTCCCCCTGTACTCCACTGCTTGAGTAGCCTTCTGAGGTTGTCCTATCGAATGGTAAATCCTGCTGACTTTTTAGAAGTCTATCGTTTCCTTCCATTTTCCCACAGATGTAGTATACAAGAAGCTATTCCTCATGAGAAGCTTACTTAGAATAACACATGGATTAACCAATAACTCCCTGAACCAGCTTTAATCATTTCTTTGTTCTGTCTTCCCTACTTTTCTCATCTTCTAACACTTCTCCCTCCAGATCTGCTGTTCGAAGTTACTCCTGTACTATGAAATATTATGGTGCTATCTTTTCTGTTGAAAGCTTACATTGCCTTACTGGCCCGACTTGCAGTATCTGTCTCCTAAAACAACTAAGGCTATTTATTATTGCACCAATAAACTCTGTCTCAAAAAAAAAAAAAAAAAACAATAACAACAAAAATAACCATCTGTTGTAGGTTCTTTCCTTTTTGATCATTACCAGAAATGAACACAGTTTGTCTATACAGACATATTTCTTTACTTATTTCTTAAGTCTGTGGCAATGTCCTTATGTCCTCTTGATTATCCCTGCTTAAACTACATGATTGGATGCCCTCAGTGGAATTTTTGGGACCAAGCTTCTTAAAAGCTTTATTTTTGGATACCAATTATTTATACGGATATGTTTAATGAACAGAACTCATTAATTAGTAACATTGCTCATTAAATTAAAATATAATTATCTGAACGATTGCAGAATATTACCCCCATTTGCATAGAGAAATCTAGACCATGTGGTGTCTCTTTTGAAACAAATATCAGTCACTGCAGGGTCAGAAGCACAACATTTTAGGCATCCTTTTGAGATAATTTTGTAAGAATCTGTGGGTATAAGTTCTGAGCACATAGAGTCATCGGTAGCTGCGTAACATTACACAAAAATCTCAGGTTACGTGGATGAATTTTTCTTGTTTTTTTTTTTTTTTTTTTTGACAAAAAGTTGATGGTGTTTACCCCTTCTTATTTTTTTTCTCTTCCTCCCCTTTGTCCTTTCCCTAATATTGTACACCTCTAGATCACTGAATGGTTGTTTTAGGTGTAGAAGCCATGCTGTATCAATATATGTACTATATGGTTTTCATAATCCTATTGGGATTCTAACTGGTTCCCATTTGCATGAATCTTTGTAATCAGATATCATTTTATAGGGTGTTAGAAATTTAGTTTTCACTGTATTTGAGTCATGTTGCAAATTTTCCTTATACAGAATATGCATACTAATGCATCATGTTCTCAATGATTATAGTTTAATTTTTATTTATGTACTCTGTTTTATTCTTGTTGTTTTCAATCTGGAAATCACATTTACTGTTTTGCTCAGCACATATTCTACTTGGGGATGACCTGAGTAAGATTCCAAAACCCAAAATTCTAGGCTCAATACAATGTCACCTCTAGATGCAGGGTATCTGACAATCTCTACTATGGTATGTAATAATTACACATGGGAAACATCTTTCACACACAATACAAATATATAAAAACTGGGAACGAATTTATTTTCAAAATCTTTGTTATTGAAGCAGAAAGACCCGCTGAGGGAGTGGACCCTCACGCCCCAACTCAGGAAAGGTAGTCCCCCCAAATCACTCATAAGAAGCGATCTTGATGAAAAAGCATGAGGTCTTTTATATTCCAGTGCACTGGGGTCCACAGCCATACTCCATGTGGGGTAGAGGACTGGGAACCCTGGGTACATGGTTCATATAGCTTTTATAGGGTTACAAAAAAGCCCATGCATTACAAACCAATCATCTCATAGCATCCAGTGCAGACCAATAAATTTGAACTATTCAAGCCTGGGGTTAGCCCAGGAAGTCTGCCTTTTCCTAGGGCTTCTGGGTAGTGTGACAATGTTTTCTTCCTGTTCTCATTCACTCACAGGTGCTGTCGATAAACCACCTTGTTGTAAACAGTCAAGAATGACCTTTTGCCTTCTCACTGCTAGGGGGCAGAGCCTAGGAAATATTAGGCTAAGTTTTTCCATCATTACAAAGCAACAATGAGAGCAAAACCAGTCTCTTTTTGTGGATGATTCTAATAAAATTTGTTTCTATTTTAATTTTTTTTAATTTGTTTTCATTTTACATACCAATCCCTCCTTCCCACTCTTCTTCCCCAACTACTCTCCCTTCCTTGCAACTTTTAATAGTCAGAGAGGGTAAGGCCCTCATTCAGGAGTCAACAAAGTCCAGCATACAAATCTGACGAAGAACCAAGCCTTTCTATCTTTTATCTCAACTGAGAAAAGTATCCCACTATAAGGTGTGAGCTCCAAAAACACTGTTCAAGGAACTGTGTTGGGTACTGGTTTCACTGCATGGGGCCCCCTAACAGATCAAGTCACCTAAGTGTCAACCACATTCAAAGGGTCCAGTTTATTGCCTTGAAGGTGCCCTAGCTGTCACGCCATACTCTGTGAGTTCCCACTAGTTATAGTAGGTGTGGTGTGTCCTTGTTGGAGAGGGCTTTCCCTGTTAGAGGAAGCATATCACGGTAGAGTCAGGCGTTGATGTTTCTTATTCTCAGAATGATGCACAGTGTGTCAGACAATGCCCTGTTACCTCTGAGTCATGCTGTAAGGACTCTAACCTCTAGGAGTGCAGCAGCCTCCATGCTGACATGTCCCCTCCAATAACAGATCCTCTGAAATTTTAAGTGTGACACTGCAATTAAATATTTTCCTTGTAAGTGTTGCCCTGACCCTTCTGTGTCTTTACACAGCAATGAAAACCTAACAAAGACAGAAGTTGGTTCCAGGACCTGGGTTATTTCTATGATAGACTCTCCCTATCATACAATTTATATCTGATGTGTTCTCAGTAGTGTTGTTCTGGTAGCTTGCCTCTCCCTTTATGTCTGTTTATTGGGATTTCTTTCTCAGGGTATATGTAAGTTAAACGGCCAAAGAAATGCTGCATGTGGACCTCTAATTCAGTTTACTTTTAATGTGACTGGGTGAATGCATCATGATGTACATGTGTAAAATAAGTGAGGGAAGCACCAAGGATTAAATGACTATATTGTCAAAGACGTTTACATTTACAATGTGAGAATTATACTTCTTTGTATTATTTTAGGATGCAGTGACCTATGATGATGTGCACATCCACTTCACTGAGGAAGAGTGTGCTTTCCTAATCCTTCTCAGAAGTATCTCTACAGAAATGTGATGCTGGACACCTACAGGAACCTCACTGCTACAGGTAAGACTGAATTTTCTTTCATATTTTAAAATAAGGGACCAACTGTTTCTTGATTATTGATACTATTCTGTAATTTGATTAAGAAAAGGGAAAATTGGGTGAATGAGGCATGGTTCTAAGGTTCATTGAAGTTATTACTTAAATTTTGTACAATTTGCAAGAATACATCATATATTTTCTGTTATTTCAGGCTATATTTGGGATAACCATAATACGAAGGATCATTGTCAAACTTCTAGAAGACACAGAAGGTAAATTTTCATGTGCATATTTATGCAAATTTGGCTCTGCAGATATTTTAATGTATCCTGGAAATTTTATTGAAGAGTCACACTTAAAAAATTAAAAAGATTAAGAAGAGCAACAGTGAAAATAAGTGTAGTTTAAAGTACAGTGATGATTGTCATTTTCTCACAAAACCCTGTACCTCAGTGAAAGGTAGCTCTTCTGTGTTTGCAAGGCATTTGTGTAAAATGAGAAGGAAACTATCTCTTAACAGATATCACCCTTTGAATTATAGCACCCGGATATCTATTCTGTAGATATGCCAGTCTGTTTAGTTTCATTCTATTCAGATATTTTAAACAGTATACATGTTCAATAGGTGACAAGTATATGTCCAAGACCTCCTAAGAAAAAAGTCTATAGTTAAGCAGGCATTTCTTATCTATTTGTGACTTTGCTATGGATATTGAAAGGGTCAGTTTATGAGTGTCAAGAAGGTTGTTATGGAGAAACCTTAAAGTTGATTTAAAGAAAGTCAAAGTGTGAATGCTATGTGGAAACCTTTTATTTGTTTTCTTAGTTTCATAAGCATATCATATGTAGAGTAGTGTAGTTGTGGCCCATACCTTTAATTCCAACATTCATGATCAAGAGCAAGGTGGATCCCTTAAGTTTGTGATCACCCCAGTCTACAAAGTGTGTTTCAGGATAGTTAGGTTTACACAGAGACATTCTGTATTAGAAAATGCAGGGGAAGAAGTATTTAGTTTACTCTAAATACAAGCCATGTGAATTTAGAATGTGTAAAGAAGCAACGTACCTCTCTTAGGACAGTGAGAAGAAATGAAAGATATTTAGTAGCCCCCTCTTTGAGGATATGTGTTGAGTGTGAAACAACTTTCAAATTTATCAGTATTCCTAAGTCATCTGAAAGATACCATCAATTTACACTGTAGTAAATCCATATGACCGTTGGAATGTGTGAATGCTTCCATTTGTACTGGTATATTTAGCCAATGTAGTATGATTTCTATGAAGGAAAAACTGATAAATAGTATAAATATGGCAAAGCTCTGAGTCATTTCAATTTTTTCAATTCTATGGGAGATTTTATGTAAATAGATGCCATAATTGAGGGCCATGAAATAAAGCTCTTACTCTGAATCCACAGGTATCTTCAATGAAAACAAAACAATACAACATTAGAGAAGCATTATGAATGTATAACTCAAGATCTGATTCTTGTTTACAATTAGGCCAAATTACAACTTTATTTTATACATGTACAAACTTTATTTAGTATCATGCATGTGGTAAAGTTTTCCATATGCTAATGATCTTTGCAGGAATCAAAGAAGCCATAAGGGAGTGAATCCTGTGAATATACACAATGAATGTGTGAAAAACTTTGTTGGTTACAGGCATCTTCAATGGCTTGAACAAAATTCATACTGGAGAGAAACTGTATAGAAGTCTAGAGTGTGGTGAAGTCTTTGCATATCACAATTTCCTTCTTCTCAATGACAGTGCACACATGGTAAAAAACACCTATGAATGTAGTCAATGTGGTAAAACATTTGCAAGACATAATATGCTTAAAAGACATCTTAGAACATATACTGGAGGGAAAACACAAGACTATAATCTATGTGGCAAATGTTTTTCACAATACAGTTATACAGTATGTCATAAAAGAACACATATTGGAGAGAAACCCTATGTATGTAACCAATGTGGTAGGGCATTTTCACAAGTTAGTACACTACAATCTCATCATAGAACACATACTGGAGAGAAACCCTATGTATATAATCAATGAGGTAGAGCGTTTTCACGTGCCAGGAATCTCCAGTCTCATCATAGAACACATACTGGAGAGAAACCCTATGTATGTAATCAATGTGGTAGGGCATGTTCACATGACAGTACTCTCAAATCTCATCATAGAACACATACTGGAGAGAAACCCTATGTATGTAATCAATGTGGTAGGGCATTTGCAAGTAAGGGTCATCGTAAAAGACATATAAGAACACATACTGGAGAGAAACTCTATATAGGTAATCAATGTGGTAGAGCGTTTTCATATGCCAGTAATCTCCAGTCTCATCATAGAACACATACTGGAGAGAAACCTTATGGATGTAATCAATGTGGTAAAGCTTTTTCACAACTCAACAATCTGGTACGTCATAAACAAACACATACTGGAGAGATACCCTAAGAATGTAGTCAATGTAGTAAAGCCTTCACAACATATGATGTGCCTAAAAGTCATATAAGAACACATACTGTAGAGAAACCTTATGGATGCCATGAATGTGATGAAGCCTTTGCATATCCCAGCACTATCTTACGTCATAAAAGAATGTATACTTGAAATATAATGAATGTATCCCATGTGGTAAAGCCTCTCTATGTATCATTAGTCTTTATAATCAAAGAAATAAATCATAATGCATAAAAACACTATACATGTATCCATTGTTGTAATGCTGTGCACTTTGCTTATCCCAATAATCTTTGTGAGCCTAAGAAAACCCTTATGGGAAGGAATCTTCCTAGAAAGGATGTGGTATGATCTTCATTCAACAAACATTGACTTACATAGTTTTCTGGAGAGAAAAATATCTGACACGTGTGAACAATCAGTTCAAGCACTACAATGCCTCTGTTTTGTTCTCACTTGCAAACTCATGTGGAAAAAAGTCCTGGAACTTCACTGGTAAGGGAAGCATGTTTCATGGTAATTCTTGACTTGATTTACATAAAAACCTCATTCAGATGGATTGCTATATCTAAGCCCAATCCTTCATGCTTAGTTTCTTTTACATGAAATAATTAATGTTGCAGGAAAACTTTGAATACTTTAAGACCCTGAACACAATGGTTGCAGGATTGAGTACTAATTGGAGAAAAATATTCAAATATGGAAATCTGTTTAGAGATTTGATTTAATTTTAATTATGTGATGTCAGTGTGTGAGTATGTGATTGTTCATGGTTTCTCACAAGAAGGTTACACCCTTGAGTATTCCTGTAGGAGGAACTACAGTATGTTCTCAGAAAACTGACATAGGTCATGGCAAAGAACTTGCCGTAATTTTGTTCATCCACATTTCTAAACCTGTACGTATTTTAGATCCTGTTTTATCATCTTGATATCAGGTAATAGGGAAGAAATCATGGAAGAGGAAACCTACATCATGTAAATAATTTTGTGAACATATTAGATATCATACTTGACTTTAGTCTTTTTTATTCCTTAGTTATGAATGCCCATTCTTAGCTTGGTTTGTTTCTTTCATATTTATTTTATTTTATATAACTAAGTCCATTTAAATGAAAACAAACATTTATAGACAATGGGAATTTGGGCGTTGTTCTTTCCAAACTAGCTTCTGGTGGGGGCGCTGTCATGGGGGAATTCGAAGAAGAATAAGAAATCCTGGCTGTAGTCTGTAAGGTTGCTTTGTCCAGCTGTTTTCGATGTAGGATCACCTGGTTCTCTGTTTCAGGCGGTCTGGCTTGATCAAACCACATTAGTTTGGAAGGAATCCACATCTTTTCATTTTCTGTGGAAACAAAAAAAATAGAAATCCTTTTCCGCAGTAACTTGTCCTTCAACTAAATTTGGGGGCAATTTATCTTAAAACCAATATTTTTTTTTGTCGCCCCTTGCCCCCTCCCCCCCCCCCCCCCCCTCCCCCCCCCCCTCCTCCCCCCTCTCTTTCCCCCCCCGCCCCCACTCCCGCCCCCCCCCCCCCACCCCCCCCCCCCCCCCCCCCCCCCCCCCCACCCCAACCCGTTGGGGGGGGGCGTCCCTTTCGGGCCTGGGGGGGGGGGGGCGGGCGCGTCGCGGGGGGCCGGGGGTGGCCCCCGTCCCCCCTCGGGGGTGTTCCGCCCTCCCGCCCCTCGTGGCGCCCTCCCTCTCCCCCCCCGCGCGCCCCGCCCCCCCCCCGGCCGCCCCGCCCCCGCCGCCTGCCCCCCTCCCTCCGGGCGCCGGCGCCCCTCCCCCGCGGGCCCCCCCTCTCTCCCTCCGGCGCCCCCCGACTCCCTCCTTGTTCAGGTTCTGTCTCTAGTGTCTCTGTCTCTGGTCTCTCTCTCTCTCCCTCTGCTATCGAGTTCTACTTCCACCAGGACCCCGGCAGCGCGGAACCCCCACAAACCCGCCCCAGACCTTCTTTTTTCAATTTTATCTTCAAACCAATATGGCCCCTCTTATTCTCTCCCCCCCCCTCTCTCTCTCCTGTCTTCTATTCCTAACCAGGCTCAATCTTCCTGGTTGCACGTTTTCCTTTCCTCCCCGTCATTTTCTCCTACTTCTCTCTTCATTCACTGCCCCCCCCACTTCCCCTGAGCTCTGGGGGACTTGTCCATTACCACTTCTTTGAGGGACTTTATATGAATCTCTTAGAATATACCTTGTATCCTAGTTCCTCTGGTGGTGTGAATTATAGGCTGGTGATCATTTGATCTAGGTCTAAAATCCATATATGAGTGAGTACATACTGTGTTCCTCTTTTTGTGACTGGGTTACCTCATTCAGGATGGTTTCTTCATGTGCCATCCACTTGCCTGTGAATTTCAAGATACCATTATTTTTCTCTGCAGAGTAGTAGTCCATTGTGTAGATGTGCCACATCTTCATTAACCATTCTTCAATTGAGGGGCATCTAGGTTGCTTCCAGGTTCTTGCTATTACAAAGAGTGCTGCTTTGAACATAGTTGAACAGATATCTTTGTTTCATGGATGTGAATCCTTTGGGTATATGCCTAAGAGTGGGATTGCTGGATCCTGTGGTAAACTAATTCCCATTTTCCTGAGGAACCACCATACAGATCTCCAAAATGGCTGTATGAGTTTGCACTCCCAACAGCAGTGGAGGAGTGTTCCCCTTTCCCCACACCCCCTCCAACATGAGTCATCGTTGTTGTTTCTAATTTCAGCCATTCTGGCAGGAGTAAGATGGTATCTCAAAGTTGTTTTGATTTACATTTCCCTGAAAGCTAGGGATGTGGAGCATTTTCTTAAGTGTCTTTCAGCCTTTTTGATTTCCTCTATTGAGAATTCTTTCTTCAGTTCTGTACCTCATTTTTTAATAGGGCAATTTGGTGTTTTGTTGACTAGTTTTTTGAGTTCTTTGTATATTTTGGAGATCAGCCTTTTGTTAGATATAGGATTGGTGAAAATATTTTCCCAGTCTGTGGGCTGCCGTTTGGTCTTGTCTACTGTGTCCTTTGCCTTACAGAAGCTTCTAAGTTTGAAGAGGTCCTATTTATTAATTGTTTCTCTGAGTGTCTGTGCCCCTGGAGTTATGTTCAGGAAGCAGTCTCCTATACCAATTTGTTCAAGGGTACCTCCTACTTTCTCTTCTAAGAGGTTCAATGTGGCTGGATTGATGTTGAGGTCTTTGATCCATTTGGACTTGAGTTTTGTGCATGGCGACAGACATGGGTCTATTTGCAGTCTTCTACACACCCTCATCCAACTGTGCCAGCACCATTTGTTGAAGATGCTGTCCATGCCCCATTGTATAATTTTAGCTGTTTTGTCGAAAATCAGATGTTCATGGGTGTGTGGGTTGATATCAGGATTTTCAATTTGATCCCATTGGTCTACTTGTGTATTTTTATGCCAATACCAGGCTGTTTTCAGAACTATAGCTCTGTAGTAGAGCTTAAAGTCATTAATGGTGATGCCTCCTGAAGTTCTTTTATTATATAGGGTTGTTTTGGCTATCCTGGGTCTTTTGTTTTTCCATATAAAGTTGATTATTATCCTTTCAAGGTCGGTGAAGAATTGTGGTGGGATTTTAATGGGGATTGCATTGAATCTGTAGATTGTTTTTGGCAAGATTGCCATTTTTACTATGTTTATCCTACCTATCCAAGAGCATTGGAGATCGTTCCATTTTCTGGTATCTTCTTAATTTCTTTCTTTAGAGCCACAAAGTCCTTATTATTAGGTCTTTTTCCTGTTTGGTAAATGTTACACCAAGATACTTTATGTTGTTTGTGGCTTGTGGCTATTGTAAAGAGTGATGTTTCTCTGATTTCTTTCTCTGTAGGGCTACTGATTTTTTTGAGTTTATCTTGTATCCTGCTAGTTTGCTGAAGGTGTTTATCAGCTGTAGGTGCTCTCTGGTAGAGTTTATTGGGTCGCTTATGTAAACTATCATATCATCTGCATATAGAGACAGTTTGACTTCTTCCTTTCCAATTTGGATCCCCTTGATCTCCCTTTGTTGTTTTATAGCATTAGCTAGAAATTCTAGTACGATATTGAAGAGATATGGAGAGAGAGGGCAGCCTTGTCTTGTTCCTGATTTTAGAGGAACTGACTTAAGTTTCTCTCCATTCAGTTTGATGTTGGCAGTTGGTTTGATGTATATTGCTCTTATTATGTTTAGGTATGTTTCTGTTATTCCTGACCTCTCCAAGACCTTTACCATAAAACGTCCAGGGCCAGATTGATTCAATGCAGAATTCTACCAGACAGTCAAGGAAGAACTAATACCACTACTCCTCAAATTGTTTCACAAGATAGAAACAGAAGGTTCATTGCCAAACTCTTTATATGAGGCCACAATAACCTTGGTACCCATGCCTCACAAAGACAAAACTAAGAAAGAAAATTACAGACCAATCTCCCTGATGAACATCGATGCAAAAATACTCAATAAATTACTGGCAAACCGAATTCAAGAATACATCAGAGAAATCATCCACCATGACCAAGTAGGCTTCATCCCTGGAATGCAGGGATGGTTTAACATATGAAAATCTATCAATGTGATCCACCATATAAACAAACAGAAAAAGAAAAACCATATGATTATCTCCCTAGATGCAGAAAATCCTTTGAAAAATTTCAACACCCTTTCATGATAAAGGTCTTGGAGAGATTAGAGATAACAGAAACATACCTAAATATAATAAGAGCAATTGACTTTAGTCTTAATAATAAAATTGATTCATGTGGAGATTATCTGTTAGTAAGTTCACTAGATAGAATACAAATGATATATTAGGTAGTATTGGGGAACAACTTACACGGATGATAATAAAGAACTTCGGAGATGTTCCAGCTTAGAAGGATGCAGTCCCTGCCCTTATGATTTGATCTGCAACATTGTAGAGAGAAGTGAGAGGCAGAAATGTGGAAAGGGAGTGAGAAATAGATGGTGGGGGAGTGAGAGAGTTACAGACAGGTTGCGACTGAGAGAGGTCTACCCCAGGGTTCTCAACCTTCTGTTCATATACACAGAACCAAAGGCACAACGAAAGAAATAAATTCATGAGATAATCTGAGCAGAAAACCTGGATTTAAAAGAACACGCCCCCTCCTAATGGTGGGTCCACTGGAGGTTCTAAGTGGTTGTTATAGCCTAAGTGACAGGACCAGGCAAGCAGAAGATACACAGCTGCTTGAGAGTGGGATTTGTAAAATGGTAACCAAATAATCCCACCATTTGTATACACATAGAAGCCCACAGGGCTTTCACCTAAATTACCCTGAGACCCTGAGTGTGGGGGCATTGGTCTGAGTCTGGCTTCTTTTTGCTGGCAATGGACAATGTGCGGTGGAGTTTAAATGTGTTGGTGGACTCAGCAGGAGGTGTGCATAGAGAAGTTTTCTCTTAGCTGCCAGGTTGGAGACCTTAGGCATCTGTTCCTTGAGTAGGTGGATAAGGAGGGTTGAGTGAAGCTTCAGCCATAACAGTGAGTTGCAGGTAGCACCATTCCATTCCCCAACCTCAGTGTACCTAATGCAAACCCTCATCTGAATTCACCTAAGTTCAGTGTCTGCCCTGAAAAAGCTGCCATTAGAGTCTCGACCGGGATGTGGAGCAGATGCAAAGGCATTCACTTTTAGATCCACCACCTGATTCCTTGTTTCCTATTCTCCAGGGCAACCCAGGACAGTTATGCTCTGATTAAGTATGGATTCATTTTTTCAGTATTATTGAAGCATTGCATCAGAAACTCTTGGTTACAGTTTTCGTTTCCACTCACCAGGACTTTTAAGTGCACAGGGAGGCTTTGCTCTTGTGCTCCTGCCCACACAGCAGAACTAATACAGTATTCTTGTTCCTCCCTGGAATCTTTGATCTCACATTTCACCTTAATCAAATAGTCCAGCCCTCCAGATATGAGAGTGTATCCATTGTGTTGTACTTTCCAATTGATTTTCTCACTTCTTTCAATTAGTCACTCAATCTCTCCTGCTCTAAAAAGCTTACACCTTTGGAGGTGCCTACCTGCCCCAATTCCTTTCCACCACTACTCTCTGGAATATACTCCCAGATACTTCTCTGAAGCTCTTTGTCTCTGTCCTCCATAGTGTAGGAATGAGCTGCTGAGTCAGATGATTGGTTTCAGCTTGCATCTCTCTCACTTTTAGCACAAGGAGACCCAGAAGATGGAATGAGCTCCTGACACAGCAGTTGCTGCTGGCAGTTTAGGAATTAAGTTCATACCTACTTGCAGCCACTCTGGTGTTTGACTTGGTGTCATCACTTCTTGGAAAAATCAATGGCTAGGTTTGTTTACTAGATGCAACAGCTTGTTAGCCTCTAATCAACCTGTAAGACCCAGGCATTATGGTAACCTGACTCTGTTACATGGGAGAATGCACTGAAGAATTTTCTATGCTCAGCCCAGAGTTCCATGAATACTATTGTGCCCACAGAACCCAAGACCCCTATAAAGACAGATTTTGCCCACTTACACTCCCTCCCTCTTCTCTCTCTCAGGCTCTTTGTTCTCTTGCTGCTATTTCTGCTCTCTCTCCTTTCATCTCTTTGTGCTCCTGTCTCCCCATTCTCTCCTGTCACCTGTCTATGTGTCTGTTTCTCTTTATCTCTTTTTTTGTTTTATTCCATCTCTTTCCCCTTACTAATAAAACTTCTCACTCAAGTTCTGGCTGCCTGGCATGTTTGTACCCCACCTTAGTCACCCTCTACTTCCATGAAATCTGCAGTGGTCCTCCATGCAGGACCACCATTAAGTTTATCTTAATATTGAAGCAAGAGGACACTGTCATGAGATATCCACCCTACTGGTACCCAAAGATAACTGAGCAGACATCACTGAATTTACATAGCTGTAATGTGGGGCAACATATTTCTCCATTATATCTGTCTGTGATAAAAGTCAATTGTTAGTAGAAAGAGGATGTGGGGATTCGACTCTTTGCCTGACATTGAAAATCCTGACCTGAAATTTAAATTTTCTTTTACTTTTTTGTTGATGCTATGGCTGCGTTCGAACTCCTGGGTATAAGATAGCCTACTGAACTGTCTCAATCTCTGTTGTAGCTGGAATTGCTGGATCATTACTAGAGGTACCCCACTACCCAGTTTTAAGGTGAACTTGTAGAACAGGATGACACTTGTCATATGCATGTCATGGTTAGAGTTTCATTTTTTTCTTCAACGTTTTAGAGGATTTTCCTCTACGTGAGTGTGTATGGGTCTTTCATATGCCTTTGTTTTTTAAAGATGCACTTGCAGCTTGACTTTTTCAGTCAGAAAATACTCACCAATTTGAAATATTTTTATTTTTTCAAATTATTTAGGTTACTGTTTGCTAAATTCTAGTGATTAACTATAGGTGTCAAAGATGATATAGTTATGATTTTTTTTTTTTGCAATGTTTGTGCCTATCTGTGGATGTTTTCCTTTCATACGCAAGATTTCTTATAGTGAACATTCACCTTGTGCTCTCTATTAGCAAAAGAGGACCTTGCTAGCCTTATAATCCTGCCTCTACCTATTAAGTGCTGGTGGGGGAGGGCAAGTGTGCTTCACTTAGCTTCTTACTCTCATTATGTTATTGAATTTGTATTTGAAAGAGTCTATTTTGCTTAGCCTAGATTCAAAATCTGGCTGTCTCACCATATTACCCATCTTAGTCCTGGATTCACAGGCAGTTTGAGCCTGTGAAAAATATGCTGGCTGACCAAGGTTATGTGCAAGTAAGAGAATTAGGTAAATAACTCCAAGGTGAACCTCAGTCTGTTTTATGTAAAAATTTAATCATGAAAAGAGCTGGAAAAAGCTCTAGGCTGGAAAATTTTCCCTAGGGTCTATAGCTGTGCAGTCTGTTCCCATTCTTAGTACCTGTAAATATGATAACCCAGTATGGATTTTCCCCTATGTGAAGAGTTCTTACCTGTTCTACACCTTGGAGTTAACGCCCGTGGTATCACGCCTAATGATATCTGGCAGATGGATGTTACTCATATTCCTTCCTTTGGCCAACTACAATTTGTACATGTATCTGGTGATATCCATTCTCATCTCATGTTTGCCTCACTCATACTGGAGAAAGGGTTATGGATGTTAAGATCCATTGTTTACAAACCGTTGCTTATATGGAAATGCCCAGCCAATTAAAAACTGATAATGGACATGCTTATACTAGTCAGTGTTTTAACTCTTTTTTGCAAAAAAAAAAAATTAATCTCACATAAGACAGGCATCCCTTATAAGCCTCAGGGTCAGGCCATGGTAGAGCATGCACATTGCACAATTAAAGCCTATCTTCATAAAACAAAAAAAGGGGGAGTTTACAGGGTCTCCTCATAATCACATTTCTCTGGTCCTTTATATTTTAATTTTTTTAACAATTCATGGTGCTGCTTGAGCTGCAGCCGACTGGCATTGGCACCTTCGGTCATCTGACTATGGCTCAGTTATGTGGAAGATTGTCACTACTGGAAAATGGTGTGGCCCCAACCCAGTTCTAGTATGGGCCCAAGGGTCAGTTTGTGTCTTTCCACAAGACAAAGATAACTCTGTTTGGGTGCCTGAGTGGCTGATTCGCCATATGAGGAGGGAAGGTGATTGTAACAGCCAGAAAGAAGGTCCGATGGGTCTTCAAGAAACTACCCATCCTGATGCCTGTGGGTCTGAGTAGCTATATGTGGCCTTTTATCCTAACCACTAATTATAGTTTGAATCAAGAGGCTATAAATTTACACTTTTATCCAAAGGACAAGAATTTCACCTTCATCTCAGGCACTGTATTCTGGTTCCATTCTTATTGTTGTAAACAATGCTAACAATTTTGGAGAAAGTTTCAATTGTTCTCAGCAGGTCTGCCGACTGTAACAGCTGTCTTGGGGATGTACCCAGGTGTGTAGCAGAGAGGAAAGGAGATTCTGGTATCATGGCTGCCAGTGCTGCCTTCACCTTTGAAGCTACAGTTTCTACCATAGCCCTCTCCCAATCGGTAAATACTGCAAGAACAGTGGATCAACTATCAGGTGATTTGGCTTAAGCCTTAGCTACACAAAGCACACTTTATTATCTAATACAAATTGGCATTTTTAAACTAAATTTACAAACTAATCTCCTATAGGAACACTTGAATTTTTGTGAGAATCTCATATGGCTTCTTCTTCTGTCTTTCACACATATCTGTGTTAATTCATCATTTTTCTCCAGAAATCCTGGAGTGATGAGTTTTTCAGTTACACATATGCTTTAGCCATGCAGAGCATTAACATCTATGAAACATGAATTTCACTTGCCAATGAAGAAGGCCTTTTACAAGGAATTCAACTTGTGAACAGATCATTGGGGGTTTGTAGCCCTTACATTTGGTCTACTTTGCCACAGCACTAAACAGGCCCAAGCCAACTTTCTAACAAGACAGATACTGTCTTTGGCTCGAGGTAAAATGCCTCTGCCCACATGAGGCTAACAAACTATTCACCAGGGACAGTAAGGCAGAGGGGGCATATATCCAACCTAAGACAGGAAGGTTACGGGCCTGGGTGCCCTCTCCAATGACGGGTAAGTAATTATGCTGACGTCTTCTTCCAAATAAGGCAGGTGTTAGTTTATATTAAAAGAAAGGGAGAACTGTAATACCCAAAGCAACTTGAGCAAGTCTGAAGCTGTTGGAGGGAACTCATTGCACCATGGCTGTTGTTGGTACTCTTCCCGTTTTGATAACAAGCCTCGAGATAACACACTCCTTGACAACAAACAACTTGTGACAACACATACCTCATGACAATACATACCTCATGAAAACACACACCTCATAGTGTTGAGTTAAGCCTAAATGTCCTGTAATTTTCCACTGTGCTGTTAGTCAGTAATGAAGCCCATTCTTGCCCCTCAATAAATGGCATTCAGTATTTGGCATTCTGACATTGCATTGAACGAATGACCCGCTGTCTTGTCTTTATTTCAAACTCTAGGACTTCGTTCGATTCGTGGAAGAGATGGTAGCAAGGGAGCTACAATATATATATATATATATATATATATATATATATATATATATATTCTTTTCATTCTCTTACCTTTAGGACAGCTTGATCACATGGTTTCTCATGGTTGCTTTGATTTGAATTTGGCTGATGACTAAGGATTTTGCGCAATGTCTTATTTTTCTTTCAGTCATTTAAGATTCCTCAATTGAAAATTCTCTATTAAGTCCTGTACCCCACTTTCTCATATGGTTATTTAGAATTATTTAGAGTTGGTGGTGTGTCATGTTATCAGCCCAACAGAATTCATTAGATAAGATTCTCTGCTCATGAGTTTATAAAATTATTCCATTTGTAAAATCGTTGTTGCCTGTGTCCCTCATGAGTCACTTCTGTTGCAAGATCTCAGAAACTCATGGTGCGAAACAATGCAGTTTTTTAAATCGGTTGAACATTCGATCCTTCAAAATCTATTATTACGAAATCAGAAAGCAGTGGATATCCCAGGGTCCCTCATTCGCTGGGCACTGGTTCTGGTATCAATCTCCTGCTGTGTCAATCACACAGCAGCCAAAACCACAATGGATGACCCCATCATTACATACGTAATCAAAAAAGTAACTAATTGGATAGTCCTTCATACTTAATTTCCATAAGATGGAACCAGAGTCCAGTGATTGTCAAGGAAGTAATACTTAGATAATTAAATGAATAAAAATCAAACTATTGAGTGGTGTTTTATATGTGACTCCTACAAGATAGCACAAAACTGAAGAGAAAATTGAGTTTTTGATCATAGATTTGAACAAAAATTGAATGAATAATGAGATAATTACTCATAATTCACCCCTAGAGAGTGAACAAAATGCTATCACCATTCACTAAAATAAATACATAACTAAATAATGAAATCACCACAAGGGACATTTAACACCACAAAGGTGGATCCAGACTCCACTCTTCCTGGAGTAGAAAAAGGCAGATTTGAATAATGTAATAATCAGATAGTTAGATCGTCTGTCACACCTGAGTCACACAGGTGGCAACAAACTTCAGTGTTCACAGATTATATGAGTAAACGATTTAATAATTACATATTTAAAGGTGTAAGTCATTGCACTTTTTGTCTCATCAATTCCTGGCAGGCATGCCGGGCATGATAAAGTATGCTGTCTTCATTGATTTTTAAAATTCCTTAAGTTAACAAAGAGTTAATCGTACTGTCTTCCCTGATGAACTCTGTTGGCCTGACATCATCACTAGCGCCTGAATCTCTGTTGTGGTGCGGCAGGACCTGAGATGATGGGCCCACACCTGGCACAGCAGTATCCCTAGTACTCTGGGTCATTCATTGGTCATCCAGAAACTGCTGTGTCCATGTCTACAACCTTCCTATCCTTGTCCCTGATAGCAATTTGCACCCTAAACAGAATCAATGATGTCATTGTCCATCGATTAAATTATTTAAATAATTAAATAAGTCAGTAATAGATAACTGTCACCATAAAGAGGTGATGTAGCCTATAACTGGAAGGAAAGACTGGCCAGACTCCAGTCATGAAAGATGTCATCTGCATCAATTCAAACAATCAGTCATAAAATATGATGATATTGCTTTATAACTCCCGAAGAGGGAGCTTTACAGGACTCTTCATGGAATAGAGGATTATTGGTTTACATAAATATACAAATCTTTACATTTCTTGGGTATTAACAGGATTTGTCAATTTAAATATATTAATTTTGTAATTAGATGATCTGCCACACTTGACCCCGCTAGGTGGCAACAATCTCCAGGTGTCATGGATGATAAAATCATTGTTTTATATAACTAAACCATCAAACAATGAGTTGATGTAACATCATTAACGTCCCTAAGGTGGCTCCAAACCAGACTCGGGAACAACGCTGCCTCAAAAGGGATGGACTGCAATCCAATCATCCCTAAGTCTACTCTAGCAAATGGATTATCACCTTCCTAAAGGAAGTTGACAATGGAAAACTCACCTTTTGATGAATAATTGTGAGTCTTATTATCATTTAAACCATTATATTACTTCTTAGGAGAGAGAGACCATTCATAAACAGAAGTTTTTGAACTGTGTCTCCACGGACTATGTTCTCTTATATTAGGTAATCTTGAATTGGGTAACCAGTAAAAGCTGTCAGCAAACTTCCAGTGATATGGCTATGACTTACTGAGGCGAATAACATGCTGTCATTAAAATTTTAGGGAATAGTGTTGTTGGGAGATTGTAGTGTGCCATGATAACACTTTATCGAAGCTGCTCTCTGGTCCTTGGCCCATGATACCAGGATATAGAATGCAAGCAGGGTTTCCAGGCAATATTTATGATCGAACATTCTGTTACATTCTAGAGCACCTTCTACATGCTAAAATTAGCATACCCACCCATCGACTAACCTTAGCCTCACTGATTTTCTCACATAAACAAAAACAAAGCAGGGCCCTGTTTTTTATTTTTTATTTTTTGAATTACACAATATTTACGAGTTTCTTAAGCTACAACATGCCTGTAGTAATATAAGCATGAAAACGAAAGCATCATTATTCCATTCAATTACATTGATGAGGATTTCCACCTATTTTTTATACTTCAATTTTCTCATTTCCAGAATGGAAAAAATACAACAGGTTGCAGGGAAGTATGGCCAGACTCCAGTCATGAAGAATGTCATCATCATCAATTGAGTCAATGAATCATAAAATGTGATGATACTGCACATCAACACCACAAGAGGGAGCTTTACAGGACTATTCATGGAATGGAGGATTTTGGGTTTACATACTTACACACATATTTACATGATCTTGAGTATTATCACTAGTTGTCAATTTAAATACGCTCATTATGTAATTAGATGATCTGTGGCACCAAATTCCAGGTGTCATGGATGATATAATTATTGTTTTGTATTATGAAATAATCAAATAATGAGTTCATGTAACATCATCCACTTCCCTCAGGTGTCTCCAAACCAGATTCGTGAACCATGCTGTCATGATTATTTAAATATTTTGACTACATAATTGCTATTTAGATGGTCTATAATAATTGCCTCCCACATCGTGGAACCACAATCCACTGATCATGAATTATCTAATGTCCCATTTTAATAATCAAATAACAACATAATAAGACAATCAAATGGTCTGCCATACTCGACACAATTGACTCTCAGTTGACTCCCACATGATTGTGGGAAACTCCCAGGTTCATCGCTTATTTAATCGCAGAGCTGAGTAGTAAAATGTTTAAATGCTGAAATGTCATTGTGTATGCAAGGTTTTTACAAGATATCACATATTTAATGTTGGACGGCTGCCTCAAAAGAGATGGACTGCGATCCAATAATCCCTATGTCTACTCTAACAAATGTATTATCACCTTCCTGAAGGAAGTTAACAATGGAATACTCACCTTTTGGTGAATAATTGTGAGTCTTATTATCTTGTGTTCCATAGTTTTCCTTCTTAGGAGAGAGAGCATCCATAAACAGAAGCCTTTGAACTGTTTCTCCACAGACTATGTTCTCTGATAATTAGGTAATCTTGAATTTGGTAACCAGTAAGACCTGTAGGCAAACTTCCAGATATTTGGGTGTGATTTGGTTTGGCGAAACAAATGCTGACCATGAAAAGTTTTAGGAGATCGTTATCTTGGGAGACTGTAATGTCCCATGATAACACTTTCTCGATGCTGCTCACTGGTCCTTGGCCCATGATACCAGGATAGTGAATGCAGGCAGGGTTTCCAGACCACATTGATGAGCCAACATTCTGTCACATCCTAGTGCCCCTCCCACATGCTAAAAGTAGAATACCCACCGATCAACTAAACTTACAGCCTCACTGATTTTCTCACAAAAACAAAGCAGGGCTCTTTCTTTTGAGTTCTACATATTTACCAGTTTCTCAAGCTACGACATGCCTATGGTGACATAAGTATGAAAATGAAAGCATCATTATGCCATTCAAGTACATTGATGAGTATTTTAAAACTGTTTTCTTTGCTTCAGTTTCCTAATTTCTAAAATGGAAACAATAAAACGAATTGCCTCTACCATAATCCTCTTCTCTTTATTGAAAATAAAATAAACTCCTCTTCATTCTCTTACCTTTAGCGGAGCTTGATCTCATGGTTTCTCAGAGTTGTTTAGATTTGCCTTTGGCTGATGAATTAGGATTTTGAGCACTGTCTAATGTGCCTTTTGGTCATTTTTGACTCCTCAATTGGTATTTCTCTCTTAAGTCTAAGTCCCTGCTTTCTAATATGGTTATTTAGAGTGATATATTGTTGGTGGTGTGTCATGTTATCAGCCCAAGAGCATTCATTAGATAAGATTCCCTGATCAGGCAATTATTCAGATATTCCATTGTTTAAAATCGGTGGTGACTGTGTACTTCATTTGTCAGTTCTGTTGCAGGCTCTCAGAAACTGACAATGCGAAGCAATACAGTATTTTTTTACTTCATGTAATCATTCTAGCATAAAAAAAATTCTACGATTACGTAATCAGTAATCACAGGATAATGCAGTGTCCCTCCTTCTCTGGGCACTTCTTCTGGTACCAATCTCCTGCTGTGTCAGTCTCACAGCAGCCAAATTAGGTATGACACGTTCATTACTTACGGAAACAAATGAGTTATTAATTGGATAGTCCTGCATACTTAACTTTCATAAGATGGAACCAAACTACAGTGATTGTCATGGAAGTATAACTTATATAATTAAATAATGCCACACGATTAACTCCCAGGGAGGAATGGCCAGACTCCAGTCATGAAGAACAACATCTTCATCGATTTAAATAATTAATATATAATGAAAAATGATTGAATAATGACATGGTGGTGCATACTTAAATCCCACATGGAGTAGTCAGACTGATCTCTTCCTGGAATAATGATGTTTTTAAAAAATAAAATTGATAATTAATTAGCTGACGTTTTAAATTAACACTGATGAGGTGGCACCAAAGACTTAAAACTATCCCTGATGTAATGATCTATTTACAGAGCTAAATGATGAAGTAATGAGATGATGTTACATCATCAACTCATAAAATCTGACTCCAAAAATGACTTAGGGTCCATAACATTACCTGTATTTTAAATACATTAATTAAATGATGAATTATTATTTAATTTCCTAGTTTAACAGGTAAATAAGTAAGTGTACTATTAGATGATGCGATGTTCTGGCACGAAGGACTCGCCTAAGGAAGCTAAAAACTGCAGTGAACACTGAATACATAATGACGGATTTTCATAGTTCAATGAATAAACATTAAACAAGTGGATGGTGTTTTATACGTGAACTCTACGAGATTGCTCAATCCTGAAGTGTCATTGAGTTCTTAATCAGAGATTTGTACAAAAAATGATAGAATAAAGAGATAATTTCTCATAATTCACCTCTAGAGAGATAACAAAACGATCTCATCATTGATTTAAATAAATAAATAAATAATGAAATCACAAGAGACAATTAACACCATCAAGTTAGATCCAGACTCCACTGTTCCTGGAGTAGAAAAAGACAGATTTGATAAATGAAATAATCAGTTAGATCGCCTGTCATACTTGAGTCACACCAGGTGGCACCAATCTTCAAGGTTCACAGATTATATGATGAAACAATTTAATAATTACATCTTTAAATACATAAGTCGTTGAACTTTTTTGTATCATCAAATCCTGGGAAGACTTTCCAGATATGAAAAATTATGCTGCCATCACAGTTTTTTAAAATTCATTAGTTAATCGTCAGATAATCAAACTGTCTTGCCTGAAGAATACTGTTGGCATGATATCTTCACCAGCGCCTGAATCTCTGTTTTAGTGGGGCAAGACCTGAGATAATGGGCCCATTCCTGCCAAAGCAGTAGTAGCCAAAATATTGATAACAGCTGAAAAGTTGGCTGCAGCAGGGTCATCACCAGCATTGCAGAGAGAGAGATGGTCTTCCGTGTTCTAGGTTGTCATCTTTTTGCCAGTCTCAGGAATGGTGCTGACCTCCTTGTGCCACTACTTTTATTCGTAGATCACAAACGATGTGAAGATGTGGAGTAAGAGCAGCTAGTCAAAACCCAGACCACCATACTGGCCGTGGTAAGGTCCTTGTACATCTCGGGGGGCACCATGCAATATTCTGGACTAAATCATCAAGCATCCCTAGTACTCTGGGAGATGCATAGATCGTTCAGAAAATGTTCTGCTCATGTCTACAAATTGCCTATCCTTGTCCGTGACAGATATTTGCACCCTAATCGTAGTCTGTGATGGCATTGTCTGTCGCTTAAATAATTTAAAGAATAAAATAAGTCAGTAATACCTAACTGTCACAATAAAGAGGAGATGTAGGATTTAGCTGTCAGGGAAGCATGGCTAGATTCCAGTCGTGAAGAATGCCATCCTCATCAATTGATGCAATATATCTTATAATGAGGACATCCTTGTGCCACTAATTCTTCTGTTCATAGATCACAACCGATGTGAATATGTGGAGGAATAGCAGGGAGTCAACACCCAGACCACCAAGCCGGGCTTGGTGAAGTCTTTGTACTTCTTGGGGTGCACCGTGCAATCTTCTGGACCCAATCATCCAGTATCCCTAGTACACTGGGAGATGCATAGATCATTCAGAAAATGCTCTGCCTATGTCTAAAACTTTCCTAACCTTGTCCCTGACAGATATTGCACCCTAATCGTAGTCAGTGATGGCATTGTCTATCGTTCAAATAATTTAAAGAATTACATAAGTCAGTAATAGCTAACTGTCACAATAAAGAGGTGATGTAGCATTTAACTGGCAGAGAATCTTGGCCACACTCCAGTCATGAAGGATGTCATCATCATCAATTGAAAAAATGAATCATAAAATGTGATTATATTGCAAATTAACGCCACAAGAGGGAGCTTTACAGGTCTATTCATAGAATGGAGGATTTTTGGTTTACATAACTATACAAATATTTCCATTAACTTGGGTTTTAACACGAATTGTCAATTTAAATACTTTAATTATGTAATTAGATGATATGTGGCACCAAATTCCAGGTGTCATGGATGATATAATCATTGTTTTATATAATTAAATAAGCAAAAAATGAGTTCATGTAACATCATCCACTTCCCTAAGGTGGCTCCAAACCAGACTCATGAACGATGCTATCATGATTAATTTAAATATTTTAACTACATAATTGATATTTAGATAGTCTATAATAATTGCCTCCCACTTCGAGTCACCACAATCCACTGATCATGGATTATCTAATGTCCTATTTTAATAATCAAATAACAACATAATCAGACAATCAAATGGTCTGCCATACTCGACACAGTTTATTCTCACTTCACTCCCACATGATTGTGGGAAACTCACAGGTTCATCCCTTATTTAATCACAGAGTTGAGTAGTAAAATGTTTAAATGCTGAAATGTCATTGTGTATGCATGCATATTTAATGTATATTTAATGTTGGACTGCTGTCTCAAGAGAGATGGACTACAATCAAATATTCCGTAAATCTACTCTAACAAATGGATTATCACCTTCCTGAAGGAAGTTAACAATGGGAAACTCATTTTTTTGATGAATGATTGTGAGTCTTGTTATCCTATTTTCCGTAGTTTTTCTTGTTAGGAGAGAGAGCATCCATAAACAAAAGCCTTTGAACTGTTTCTCCACAGATTATGTTCTCTGATCATTAGGTAATCTCAAATTTGGTAACCAGTAAAAGCTGTAGGCAAACTTCCAGAGATTTGGCTAAGCCTTGATTAGGCGAATCAAATGCTGTCATGTACATTGATGAGCATTTTAAAACTGTTTTCTATGCTTCAATTTTCTAATTTCTAGAATGGAAACAATAAAACGAATGGCTCTACCATAATCTTTTTCTCTGTAATACTACTCTGTAGGGGGGACAAAATGGAATCTTGAAATTATCAGGCAAGTGGATGGAACTTGATGAAACCATCCTGAAAGAAGTAACACAGGCACAAAAAGAAGGACATACTATGTACTTGCTCCCATATGGATTTTAGACATAAAGCAAAGGATCACCATCTTATAATTAACAACACCAGAGAAACTGATACACAAGGAATATCTAAGAGATTCATATAAGGTCTCTCAATGAAGGTGGAAACAAAAAATTCTCCAGAGCACAATGGGATTGGGGAGCCCTAGGTGGGGTGGGAACTAGGAGAAATAGAAGGGGAGGAGGGGAAACCATGTGGGATTAGGAAGACTGAGTCAGCAGAGGAATAGAAGAGAGAAAAGTAAGAGAAAGTTAGATACCATAAAAGGGGGGAGCCATTATAGGATTGAAGAGAAAACTGAAACTAAAGAAATGTCCAAAAACCTACGAGAATGACCCCAGTTAAAAATTTGAGCAACAGTGCAAAGGCTACCATAAATGCCCTTCCCTGATAATGAGATCAAGAACTAATTTATCCAACACCATGGAGCCCTCATCTAGTACCTGATGGAAGCATAAGCAAACACCCACAACTAAACACTGAGCCGACTGGAATCCAGATGCAGACAGGGAGGATAAGGCCAGGCTACAGAAATACATAGGGACCGTTTACCAGAACTGTCTATGTGGAAATCTATGGAGATTCCCACATGGGCCTCATCAGTATACTTGCTATTATCCTCTTCATACTTTGATGGGTTAAACCCTGTGCGGATATCCACCTCTAGACTGGCTTCCTGTTTAATACTGTAAATTCATTTGTGTTTTTCCATACTTTACTTATCTTTTCGAAAATGTCTTTTGAAGGGCATGTGTGTGGTATGTGTGTATGTAGATGGAGGTAACAGCAAGTGCTTCCAGAAACCAGAAATGAATGTCAGATATCCAGAAAGAGGTCCAAGTGTTTCTGCCTGCTAAGATCAAACACTGGTCCACAGAGAAGTTATGAAGCACCCTCATTCGCTGAGCCATCCATCATTCCAAGAGTTTCTCTCAGACTATATGATGAGATTACATGAAGCTGAGGTATAAAAATCCCAAGAGTGTGGCATGTTTGATTAGTATCTGTCTGAAAGTTCTAAGATGCAGAAGGTGTAGAGACAAAGAAACACAAGAGTATGCAAACACAGTGATCACAGTGCACAAATCTGGGATTGTCAAGGGAAAACCTTAGTAAATTAAAAATCTGCAACACACTCTCTCTTGCAAAAGCATTTTTTATTGAGCTTCTTGGAAACTGTAATGTTAATGATGGTGGGTGGGGCAAGTACTATACAGCTTAAATGCCTCTCATAACCACAGAAAGATCTCAGTTGAAAAGGGAGAGGACCGTACTCTCAACAACAATTCATTCTACAGTCAATGTTACTCTTCAGAAAGGAAATATATGTGCACATGTTACAAATTTTTATGTAAGTCAGGCAAAGAAAATGTGGAGGCAGAGACATGGAACACATTTCATCCAGTCCATGGTGCTCTTTATACTATGCTCTGTCTTTATCCCCTCCCCTGTGTCTCTGAACTCTCACACACTGACTGTGGTGGGGTCAGTCCACAGTGTTCTCAAATCTCTTTTCCTATCTGAGGTTGGGTCTTCACCGTTGACCCTCAGCAGATGAGCAGGCCCTGATTGTCCATGTCAAAGCTTCTCTCTCTCTCCTTTGATTCCTTGGGATGACATTGTCTCCAAGTATATCCAAAACACCTTGAATAGACAAGCTCTGTGTCTCTCTAATGAGTCACTGGAGTCCTTGCTTTCCTTTCTCAGTTCAGCAGTAATCTCTCATCCTTTATTCCCAGCATGAACATAGGGAGGCCTCCTGGTCATAGACACAGAATCGCCTGCAATCTAGACACTTCTTACTCACAAAGTAGACCTCCTTTGGCTGTCTTATTGCTCTAAGAGTGTCCAAGAGCTCAGAATAACATTGGACAAATTTGTCTGGCAGGACATCACCAATGTCATCATACACTTCATCAGGGGCAGGATACATCTCCAAGGTGAGCTGTGTCAAGTTGGCAGTGTGCTGAAGCAGCTTCTTAATGCTGGTCAAAGACAGGAAGTTCTTCATCAAATTCACCTCCACCAGCTGGGTACACTGGCTCCCGGCAGGCAGGATGACATCCATTTGGAAGACCATGAGCATACAACCCTTCAATTTTAATGTCTGAAGGGTAGCTGTCAATCTCTCTAGCAGTCTTCCCAGAAGTTGATGACTTAAATTTAAAAAGGTGACACCACTCAGGTCCAGATGTGTGATCCAATGGATGCTTGGACACTGGGACAGGTAACTCTTGTCTGATTCTGATAGTGAGCAGCGAGTGATTGCTAGGGTCTCTAAGGGACTCTCCAAGTTCCTACAGAAAGACACGGCAGATTATCTCAGTAAGTTTAATAGTGGTAGAGTAGGGGCACCAACTACAAGTGAGCAGAGGTTAGTGTGTCCTAATGTCGTTCTGAGATTTTGGTGGAGGCCAATTCCAGAATGCTCTCAGATGGAGAAGTAACAGCACAGGCAAAATCATGTGACAGCTTAGGTGCCCAACCCTGGTTCTTCTGTGCTGTCAAAAACAAAGCCTCATCAGATGACAAATGGGGCCAGCAGGAAGCCAAGAAAGAAGACCTGGTGGCAACTCAGAGCCTTACCTGTGTGTGCTAACATTGGTCCTCATGAGTCCCATCTCCTAGCACAGCCTCTGTACTACTGAGAGGTCTTCCCTGTGACCCACCCTAATCACTTCACTCTCAGTTGTTTTCCATTGACTTAGACACTACCTGTGCTCAGAGAGCCCCTGTCCCTGGGAAAATCAGAGAGCGATGTAAACTGTACATACTGTTCTGAGGAGAGTGCTGACATGGGGCAACATGTGGTTTAAAACCTCCTCCCCTCTGTAGGTCAGGTTTCAAAGACCGTTTGTCGATGATGGTTGCAAGTATAGCAGAAAGACTACTAGAGTGATCATTCAGAGTTCATATCTGTGTACTCACCAGTGGCTGGCAAGCCCCAGGTGTACACTGATGTTTCATGTAACACGGAAAGGCTGTTCTCTGGCCTGTGAAACAAGCTCTCTATCCTTCCTTACCTAAGCACTTGGTCCAGTCTTGCATTCAGGAGGAAGACACGATTCAAACAGAGATGCTGGAGCTTGTTGAGTTGGGAGAACTGAGAAATGATCTGTCGAAAACACCCTCGTTTCATCTCTTGGTTCCACAACCAACGGAAGGGTGTGAAGACTTCATGAAGAAGGAGTTTCTGAAGGTTTTTCATCTGGCCCAGGCCAAGGACAAACTTTGCAAGGGTCCTCAGGTCCCAGCGAGCATTCACATCCAGTTCCCATATACTGCATGGTGCAAATACCTCCAGCAGCTCTAGGGTGTTATAGACAGGGAGGGCCCCAAACTCCAGCTTTTCACAGATCACCTGCAGCACATCTTTTCTCTGCTGGGCCCAGCAGTGGAAACATTCCAGGTATTCACAGAGATGTCTGGAATGGAGGGAAAGGTTCATCACCACAGTCACAACCTCTTTTCCCTGTCTTTCGGGATGGTGCACCATTGGTTGGGTCTCTCTGACCACATCTGGAGAGCAGACACCATCCTCTGTTTCAGCCCACACGTTCCAGAAGTTATGACTGGCATCCAGAAAATCAAGCACCTCTAATTTGCAATTCCTGTTGGTCAAACAAGAAGGGGATTCAAATGGCAGGACTGCCAATGCATAATCGGCTTTCATCTCACACATCGACTTCCCTTGAAAGCATCCTGGAAAACAAGACTCAAAATTTCCCTTTCTAGGGTCTGGCTGCAAAAGGAGATCAAGGAGATTCGAATTGAAATGAAGATACCAAACTGTCTCTATTTGCATATGATATGATAGTTTACATAAGCGACACAATAAACTCTACCAGGCAACTCCTACAGCTGATACACACATTTATCAAAGTATCAGTATACAAGGAAATCTCAAAAAAATCAACAGTCCTACTTTATTCAAATGACAAATAGATTGAGAAAGAAATAAGAGAAACATAACCCTTTTTAATATCTTCAAACAACATAAAGTATCGTGGCGTAATGTTTACCAAACAAGTGAAAGCCCTACATAATAAAACTTTGTGGTTCTAAACAAAGAAATTAAAGAAGATACCAGAAAATGGAAAGATCTCCCAAGTTCCTGGATATCTAGGTTAATATGGTAAAAATGGCAATCTTGCCAAAAGCAATCTAGAGATTCAATGCAATCCCCATTAAAATCCCACCACAATTGTTCACTGACCTTGAAAGTATAATAACCAACTTCATAGGGAAAAACAAAAAGACCCAGGATAGCCAACACAGCCCTGTACAATAAGTGAACGTCAGAAGACATCACCATCCCTGAAGGGTAAGCTCTAATACACAGCTATAATCCTGAAAACAGCCTGGAATTGCCACAAAGAAAGAAAACAAAAAGGTAGACCAGTGGAATAGAATTAAAAATTCTGATATAAACCCACACTCATATGAGCACCTGATTTTCTACAAAACAGCTAAAAGTATATAATGGAATGAGGAAAGCATCTTCAAGAGCTGGTTTTGGCACAATTGTATGATGGTGTTTATAAGACTGAACATAGACCCAACTCTGTCGCCATAAACAAAACTCAAATCCAAAGGGATCCAAGGCCATCAACATCAATGCAGCCACACTGAAACTCTTAGAAGAGAAAGTAGGAGATACCCTTGAACAAATTGTTATAGGAGACCAGTTCCTGAACATAATTCCAGGAGCACAGACACTGAGTACAACAATTAAAGAATGGGACCTTTTCAAACTTAGAAACTTTTGTAAGGCAAAGGACACAGTGGAAAAGACCAAATGGCAGCCTACAGACTGGGAAAAGATTTTCACCCATACTATATCCGACAAAGGGCTGATCTCCAAAATTTACAAAGAACTCAATACACTAATCAACAAAACACCAAACAACCCTATTAAAAAATGTGGTACAGAACTGAAGAATTCTCAATAGATGAAATCAAAAAAGCTGAAAAACACTTAAGAAAGTGTTCAACATCCGTAGCTATCAGGGAAATGCAAATCAAAACAACTTTGTGATACCATCTTACCCCTGCCACAATGGCTAATATTAGAAACACCAAAGATAATTTATACTAGAGAAGACATGAAGAAATGGGAACACTCCTCCACTGCTGGTTTGAGTGCAAACTCATACACCCATTTTTGAGATCAGTATGGGAATTAGTTTACCATCCCCTTCTTAGACATATTCCCAAATGATTCCCATCCATGCAGCAAAGACATCTGCTCAGCTATATTGATAGCAGCATCTTTTGTAATAGCAAGAACCTGGAAGCAACCTAGATGCCACTCAATTGAAGAATGGATAAAGAAGATGTGGCACATCTCTGCAGAAAAAAAAATAATGGAATCTTGAAATTTGCAGGCAAATGGATGTCTCTTGATGCAACCATTCTGAATGAGGTAACCCAGTCAAAAACATGAACATAGAATATACTCACTCATATATGGATTCTAGAGTTAGAGCAGTGGATCACGAGCCTATAATTCACACCACCAGTGGAACTAAGATACAAGGTGTATTCTAAGAGATCCATATAAAGTCCCTCACAGAAGGTTGAAAGGAGAAGTCCCCCAGAGCACATGGGAGGTTGGGGGGGTCACAGAATGTAGAGAGAATTAGGAGAAAGAGAATGGGAGGAGGAAAGCAGGTGATCCTATGAAGATTGAGTCAGGGTAGGAATAGAAGACAGTAGAGAGAGAGAATGACAGAGAGAGAGAGGGAGAGAGAGAGAGAAACAGTATAAAAGAGAGAGCCATTAGTGGTTTAAAGAGAAAACTGAATCTAAAGAGAGGTCTAGAGACCTACAAACCTGTTGCCAACTAACAATTTGAGCAACCATGGAAAGGCTACCATAAATTCCCTTAATGAGTACCGAGATCAACAACTACCTTATTCACCATCAGAGAACCCTCCTCTAGTACTGTTGGAAACAGAAGCAAACACCCATACCTAAACACTGAGTCGAACTAGAATCTAGATGCAAAGGGAGAGGAAAAGACCTGGTTGTAGAAACATACAGACAGCTGACCTGAACAAGGAGTAGATAACAGGCCTCTAGACTGATAGCTTGGCATCCAGAATGGGACTGACTCAGGTGTCTCTGAATATGAGTCTCAGCCAGAAGGACTGAGCAGTCTTGAGGACCTCAGATAGTGGAACCAGGATGTATTGTGGTACAAAAAAAGGAACTTGCAGACACATGGAGAGACTCCCTTAACCTAGAAACAGGAGAGAAGTCCTAGCCCCTACTTCAATTGACTTGACAGATATACATGACCTCACCAGGATGGCATTGCCATTCATGTGGAATTGGGGTGGGGGGATGGATGGGAGGGTATTTAGGGTTCATGAGAGGGGGCAGCGTGACGAATGGAGGGAGGGAGAGGGAACTGGGATAGACATGTGAAATAAAAAATAAGTTAGAAAATTGTTGCATAAAACAGTTTTTAAATGTTTAAATTCAGAAGGTTACATGATATGTGTGCGTTTTTTACATTGTTAATGTATTACTTAAATCAAAGGGTTGAAATTTAAGATCACAGCCATACACTGTATGTACTAACCAAAAGTGGAGATGCTCATTTTTTTATGACACAGAAGGCAATCCGTTCTTGTTTGTGCTAAATTTTGTAAGCGTAAGTTATTTAGATAAACTGAGTCACATAGCTGTTTTATGTTTCCATAAAGGAGTTTGAAATTAAAATCAGTATTTTTAAAGTTAAATGTGACAATGCAAAGTTCTAGTATTATAAAAGCTGGTAACCTATTATAAAAGGTTAAGAAACACAAGTTAACGGCAATCCTTATAGATTAACTGTTGGTTATAGTCAAACAAAGTATTAATGATTAATAACAGGAATAAACCTCACTATGTCTCCTATACATGTGGTAAAAGTGTAAGCTTAAAGCAAGTAACTTACATCCAAGTCATCTATTAAGATCTACCGAGAAAGACTTCTAATACTACAGAGATCTTTAGAATAAGGCATTTAAATGTTAACTAAAAAGCTGTAATAACTTCAAACAAAATTACAGAACCTAACAATGACCCAAGGTCTCTAAAGAACATTGTGGGGCAGCATGAATTGTCATGACATGGACTGGGTAGCAAGATGCTCAAACACAATGCCTGATGCTAGATAGAACCCAGCTCAGACTGTGTTGTAGGGTACTGGAAAATTGTCTGTGCCACCTTTGCCTAGACAAAATAACGTCAGAGTTTTCCAAGTCCTAGTTACACAGAGAAAAACAACAAACAAGTAACAAAAAATAAGCAAACCAAAAAATCTCTCATATTATGTACTTGGTGAAAAACTCCCCTCAATGCCATAGACAATTGGTTATGGTAGGAATATAAGGAATGGTCCCTGCCGTTTTATTTAATACATTCAAAAGTTACATAACATTTATCCTTCTCAGATCTCTGATACGACTGATGGCTTGGCTAAACAAAACTTTGTGAGATTGACAATATTAGGTGGCCTTAATATGGCTCCTAAATAAGGATCTAAAAATATAAAGACATAAAACTACTTTTAGAGCAATTATTTGTTAATTATGCATACAGTGTTCTGCCTGCATATATCTGCAGGTCCAAAGAGGGTATCAGATCTCATAATAGATGTTTTTGAGCCACAATGTAATTGTTGGGAATTGAACTCAGGACTTCTAGAAGAGCAGCCAGTACTCTTAATCTCTGAGCCATATCTCTAGCTCAAGACATATAAGTCTTAAAGATATAACAATAATTTACAATGTAAAAATTCAGAGCTTAACTTTTCATTAAGTTCTGAAAAGCTATCCAGGAGTGACTCCCAGCTGTTTAGTCACAAGCTCAAGGTTTTATATTTATTTTGGTTGTCATCTATGTGTAAATGTGAAGGACATTTCATCAGGACTAAGGTACTTCTGACCAATCTATACATGGATCTCTCATGACAGAAGAAAAATGTACAAACTTCTAACCCAAATCTGTCATTTTTGCTAGGACTCAAAGGCATAAGTACATTCCTGCTCTTTTACAGATACCCAATTAATGCGGTTAAATAAGGATCAGGATAAACAAATAGGCCGAATAGATGTTTATTCAGGGAGAAATAACTTACAACCTAGACAGATGAACACCAGGAAATTCAACCCGATCCTCTCCTGTCTGAGTCACGCTAGCAAGAGAGCTTTTCCTGTCTCTCCCTCTGACCTCCTTCCACAGGTCACTCCGCCCAAGGCTCCATCCCCTAATTGGCGTGGTCAGTGCCACAGAAGGACTATCTCACTACACCCAGTATCTACTTTTTCTACAATACAGATTTAAGTACAGATTGGTGATGATAATATATCTAAAACATTTATGTTATTTTATACAACACAGTTTATATAGGTTTCAGAGGATCAAATGTTGTAAGCTAGGATCCACTTCTTACTGGTCAAAAGGACTGCCTACAAGCACAACTTGAACCAATACAGCCAATGTGAATCTTCAACAGGGTGTATAAACTAATGCCTCTGATAATTTTCCATTTCCTAAATCCCCCTCTTTTTTTTTTTTTTTTTTTTTTTTTTTTTTTTTTTTTTTTTTTTGGTTTTTCTAGCATTTTACCCTTCTTGGGCCCAAGAAAACACACTACAAAAGTAAGCAGGAAGTAGTACATGAAAGAATACTTTTCACCTTTTTCCTTGTTGAGATGCTATATCAAAAGAAAACTCCTATACATAGCGGGCTAGGTGACTAACCTGTACAACAACAAAAAAAAAAAAAAAACACCAGAATTCTTTTACCTATTGGAGGCCCAAAAATTGAGCCTCTAATGTCAATAGGAAAGAGGGAATGTGATGGAAAATATAATAACTAAAAGGTATAAAATTAGGACTTATGGCAATAAGGAAAAAATAAAGAGAACAAGAATTTCTGCCAGTAGATAAATTCCTGACTACAGTGTACAGAGCCCATATCCTGTTCTCAGGAGAAGTAAAAACAAAGAAAAACATCCAACCTTTCCGGTGTGCTTATCAATGTTACATAAACAAGTGACAGATACTATTAACTTAGATCCATGATGACCTTGTAAATAAACACTGTACTCTATGAATTGCCTGTATCTTGGAAACCTTGTGAAATGAGACTAGTGGTCTAAAAACCATTCAAAATTTTAAGCCACTACAATACTTTTCTGAGAGAATAAGATCCCAGGTGGCTTGATTTTTAAAAATAAAAACCTTTTGCTTTTGCAGGCAGGAGTCACTTCCTTGGAGGTTGAGGAAACCCATAGTCATAATAGTAACAAGCTGCCTAAGGAGGCTTTTTAGGCTATAGAACTCCAGGTGACAGCTATTTGAAAATCAAAACACTGATGTGTCAGGGATATGCCTATATTACTTCCTTCTTACGTTTGCAGTGTTTTTGAGATGCAAATATGCTAAAATGCTAGACAATACCATCAGAAAGAATGGGAATTCAGAAAATCGAATATTTATCAAAGGCATTAGTTTGTAGAACCTGTTGAAGGTTCACATCAGCTGGACTGGTTCACCATAAGTCCAGGAAGAACAATATTCAGGAGTAGGCTGTAGTTAGCAACTGATGCTCATCTGCCAGAAGCACAAATAGGCTGCCAAATATTCAAAGAGGGAACAGAAGTTAAAACGTATATATTTAATTGGAACGCTTAGCTCCTTACCTTTAGTGATCAAGAAGGACAGGAAGACCAGGGAGAAAGTTCCATCCTCAGGTTATCTGTACTTATCTGCTGATGGGAGAAGTCATTCTCTATATGTTTTTCATACTGGTTAATAAATAAAGCACTGTTGGCCAATAGAAAAGGAAGATAGGAGGGACTAGGAGACAAAGAGGAAAGAGGAAGCAGTAAGGAGGAGTCAAGATGGAGAGACCTGGGATACCCGAAGGCTGCCCCACTCCCCGGTAAGGAGACCATGTGGAAACACATAGAAATGGGTTAGTAATTAAGACAGAGCTAGCCGATAAGAAACAAGTAACTGACTAACAGAATTTTATCTAATTCAGGGTCTTGGTGTGATAATTGGGGCTGACATGCAGGTGGGACAAGACCAGCGGTGGAAGGAAAAACCTTACTCCTTACAATCTGCAGTCCTTTTGACCTGTAAGAAGTTGATCCAAGCTTTATGACATTTGATCCTCTGAAGCCAATATAAACTGTGTTATATAAAAGGACATAAAAGTTTTAGATATATTACCATTACCAATCTATGCTGAAACCCATACTGTAGAAAAAGTAGATGTTGAGTATTTGTAATACAGCAGGAATATACTTATGCCTTTGAGACATATATTCAGGCAGAACACTGTATGCATAATTAATAAATAAATGTTCAAAAACAACTTTTATATCTTTCTATTTTTAGATCCTTATTTAGGAGCCATATTAAGGCTGCCTAACACTGCCAAGCTCACAAAGTTATGGTTAGCCCAGTTATCAATATAGTCAGACCTGAGAAGGATATATTTAATTAAATGACAGGGACCAGTCGATATACTCCTAGCCATAACAAATTATCTATAGCACTGAGGGCAGAAGTTCTTCACCAAGGACATAATGTGTGAGGGTATTTTTTCTTTGTTTGTCTTTTCTCTGTGGAAGAGGGACATGGAAATCTCTGATCTTATTTTGTCTAGGCAAAGGTGCAAACAATTTTTCAGTACCCTGCAGCCTCTACAAAGTCTAAGCTGGGTCCTACCTGGCAGTAGACATTGTATTTGCACATGTTGCACCCTGGTCAGTGTCATAACAATCTATGCTGCCCTAATCTTCTTTATAGGCCTAGGGTCATTGAAAAGATCTGTGATTCTTTGTCTGATATTATTACAGCTTTTTAGTTAACATTTGGATGCCTTATTCTATACAGATCCCTGTAGTATTAGAAGTCTGTCTAGGTATATCTAAATAGACAACTTTGTGTCAGTTACTTGTTTAAGCTTAAACTTTTAGAACATGTATGGGAGACAGAGTGAGGTTTATCCCAGTTATTAATCATTAATACTTAGTTTGATTATAGCGAACAGTTAATTTATAAGGATGGCTAGTAACTTGTGTTTCTTAACATTTTATAATAAGTTATAAACAGCTTTTATAAAACAAGAACTCTGTATTGTCAGGTTTAGCTTTAAAAATACTGATTTTAATTTCATACTCCTTTTAGGGAAACATGAAACATCTTTGTGACTCAATTTATCTAAATAGCTTATACTTACCAAATGTAGCAAAAAACAAGGACGCATTGTGTTTTGTATCATAAAAAATGAGCACCTCAACTTTTTGATAGTACATAATGCTTATGGCTGTGATGTTAAATTTTAGCCCTTTGATTTAAGTACAAACATTAACAATATAATAAAAGCACAAATATCTTGTAACCTTATAAATTTAAACATTTAAATCTGTTTTAAAAAATGATTACATATCCTGTAATGTATTTTTGTGGTATCAAAAATAAACTGCCCTTTATATATTTAAACACCTTATGAACTGGGTGATTGTTGAATTTATGTTAATTTCTAGTGTTAATAATTGTAAACTTTTAACTAGTTTCAGTTTTTAACAGCTTTGGCCAAAAAAAACAGTATATCATCTACATTAAAAGACATCTGATTTTCTGATCATCTGAATGTAATGGCCAGTTTTCAGAAATATATTTTGAGCTTAGGGCTGTTAGCATTAGACCACAAAATCATTTAAACTATTTTTGTTTTAGATATATTCTTGTAATAAAACAGGTTTATAACAGAAATCACAGATAGACGTTTTTTCAGTTCATTAACATTTAGTAAGATTTAAAGAAAATATTCTATGATCTATCCTATCTTTGTGAGTCTAAAGTCCTATATGTAACTTTAATCCCAACTAAGAAACACTATAACCTTAACTATCAGTCTTCAACTCCATCAAAGAACACACAAGGATAATATATAAACTCTAGAATTGAAAGGGACAACTCACCTGGTCAGATCTGACATTCTTCTGTAATGTTCCATCTTCAAACTATAGGCCATGGTGTGTAGAGCAAGTGTAAGGAGTACGTTTTTTCCGCCCACCACCTGGTCTTGTCCCGCCACCCCGCCAGCCCCATTTAAAACATTGAGACTCTGTATTAGATATAATTCTGTAGGCCAGGTACTTGTTTCTTATCGGCTAGCTCTGCCTTCAGTATTAACTCATTTCTGTTGATCTGTGTATTTCTCTTACAGGGGAGCCGGCGGGCATACTGCTTTCTCCACACACTCCATCTTGACTCTCCTCACTACTTTCTCTTTCCTCCTTGTCTCCTAGTCCCACCTATCTTGCTTTCCTATTGGCCAACAGTGTTTATTCATTAACCAGTATGAGAAACATATTCAGAATGACATCTCCCATCATCTCCTCTTTTCTGTCTAAAATAACATGAAGGGTTTTAACCTAAACATAGCAAAATATATAACACAACAGTTATCAAGTAGGAATCACAGTTAACAATAGTTAGTCCATTAACATTTAGCAAGACTAAAAGAAACTATTCTATCATCTATCCTATATTTGTGAATCCTATATGTAACTTATCTTTAAACCTAACTAAGGAAAACTATAACCATAACTATTTGTCTTCAACTCCATCAAAGACCACAAAAGGTTAATATATAAACTCTAGAAATGACAGAGGCAACTCACTGCCTGGTCACCTGAAATTCTTTTGTAATCTTTCATCTTTAGCCCATAGGCCATAATGTGTCTAGCAGACTCTTTAGCAAAGCAGGAAACTTTAAACTGTCTTCTTGTATTGGCAGTTTGTCAGTCACTTTTCTCTGTGTCCTGCAGACTGTCTGACAGACTCTTCCATGAAGCAGGAACTCTGTAGTAATGTCCATTTTGAATCAGCAGTCACTTTTCTGTGGGTCCTGCATGTCCAGTTTATACAGTATAAAGTCAAACAGTCCAACAAGAGCAGTATCTTGTCCAAATGGCTAGTTGCTATATTGAAAGCAAACTCCATAACAAGTTTCTTCTATGTCCATCTTCCATCTTTCTTTTTGATTCAGGTGGTGCTGCCAGGAGCATTTATGTCTCACTGTCACGAAAACCCTAAACCATTTATGCCATATTCTGTAGGTCTTTGAAAGGTTTGAAGAATACCTATTTACCTTAAATACATGTCTGTATATCTAGAAATCCTAACTAACTTAACTACAAGTTTTGACTATTATAAGTAACTAACTATGATCTGCACAAAATTATACAATATATTTATTACTGAGCTATATAAACACAATACCTAAACAAGACAAATATAGATATTACAAAATTGACCTCAAATTGTATGAATAAATGAAAATCCATTCCAAAATGAAGTATTCATATCTATACCATAATCCCCTTCTTACCTTTAAAAAGAGATTGGTTGTTGTCATTAACCTTTTATAACCAACCCCATATAAATTTAAACAAAGTTTTGTAAACAATAAGCAAAATTTTGTTAAATGCATGAATGAAAGTAGACTTGTGCAGATTGCTGGGACGTCACAGCTAATAGGTGTTGCCACTTACTGGACCCTCTGGGCTGCATGAAACACATCAGCTGGACAGGCGTCATGTGTGTGCCAGCAGAAAATGCAAAGCTGGGGATTGGCAAAGATGAGAACCAGTGAGTACTTTCTCAGGGCTGCTGTGGAGGTAAAGTTGTCAGGCAGAGGCAAATGTCCCACAAGCTGTGGTGTGTCTACCTGGTCAGGTAAGTGACCCTGCCCATTCTGGGATAGTGGGGGAAGGGAGCCACATCTGCGGCCTTGGTGATATCCAGGTCTAGAAAAACTACAGATCTTGCTTATGACAAAAGATATTGATGCACAATAAGAATAAGGAGAAAAATATAGGATGAATAGATGTTTATTCAGGGGGAAATAACTTACAACACAGACAGATGAACACCAGCAGTTTACTGGTTCCAGGATAGGGTCCCCGTCCAACAGGCAAAAGAGCTCTCCGAGTATCCTCCTCAGAATTAGTTCCCCCATGTCAACTCCGGATCTGTCTCCACCACCAGTGGGCGTGGTCTATGCCACAGCCAAGGACAAAGTGAATATCTCACTACAAATACTGAATTCTCCATTTAATTCATACCTCAAACTTTAGTCAACCAATAGTGGGGCAATGGCAGAGGTGTTTTATTAATATGTATAAAGAGCAAATAGGAATTGCTTCCCCTAATACTAAAGAAACTCCATAACTGCTTGTATTATTTGCCTTAAGGAACCCCATACTTGCATATATGTCCTGCCTGAAGGGTGTATATAAGCCCATATGGGCCCAAATATATTGTTTTTAGATAGGAGACATTCAGCATCAAGGCCCAGACACTGTATATTAGGAAAGATAACATTTTAGGGACAATAGGAGGTATTTGAGCTCTGTATACTCATGACGAGTTGGAATGGATTCCCATATAGATTTCAGACAAGACAGGCAGGCAGAATGTGTTACAGAACTGTCAAAGCCACTCAGAGAAGCTTTATATGCAATTGGGGGATGAGATTCATCTTTAACTACTTGGTGGCAGTACACATGTTTAATATCAGAACTGAGGAGGCTGTCAGTAAACAAAAATGAAATACAATAATAAAACAAAACACATAATGAAGAATTAGATACACCTTAATATGAGTCACATCATCTGGTGGTATCCTGCTTGTATAAAGGGTATTGAAGGAGGAGGCTCTCCTTCTGTTGCTGCTTACCCTAGTTATGGCTACCAAGTATATTAGTGTACTAGATTTAGAGTCTTCTTCTTTGGATTTTTGGTGTACAGTGATGACCAGCTGAGACATGCACCCTGGTGAACAAAATAACTGCTATAGCCTTCAGATTCTCACTGTTGGACAGCCAATTTTGGACTACCTGGATCACAGCCTATGAGACATTGTAATGAATTCACTCTACATATATGGAAAGAGTCATCCTGTCATGCCTGTTCATGCAGAGAACCTCGCATAATGCAGTTAGTTTTTGCTTTCTTTTGATTTTAACCTGCTCACTGAACGTGTGTTGTCTAAAAATATTGCTCACAAATACAAACTTCCTAATTCCTTTTCTCTCCAACTATTCAAATTTCTATGAAGACTACTTTTTCATTACTACGCATTTTCCAAGCATTTGCTATGAGTTTCAGGGATAAAACTCCAACATTCATAGAGCCATCTTCCACCTTGCTAGCAGGATTAAGATCAACTATCTGGTTTTTCATCTGGTTCCTGCATCTCTTTCTTGATTTTAAGTGCCTGTGACAACTAAGTAAAGAGCAAATTCAGTTCACCTAAACTCAGTATGAAGCTACACAACAATTATCTCTCTTTGTATCCCTAAATCTCTCTGTAGTAATTTGGCTGTACCATGTCAAAGGAGAAACTCCTTATTTACAAACAGCCCCTAGGCCAATCCTCATATCATAGAACAGGTCTTTCACAAGCTGCTTAAGGGGGGTATTACTGGCATGGTCTGCCAGATGGTTCAGTTTCCTTCTAGAGAAAAAACAAAGTTTGGCAAGATGGGCAAGATGAGCAAAATGACAACAGTTTAAAAAAGTAAACACTGTTGTGTTCAGGGGTTGACTGAGCAAGCAAGCCTTCTGTATAGGTCCTGACTCATAAAGAAAGAACATAGCTCCTTCTCAAACCCATTAATGAGCTTAGCAGATTGAGTATCAGCCTCAGGAACTAGACTTATACTCTCAGGTATTGAGAATGAAATAGAACCTCTCCTTTTACATAATGAAGATGCTTAGGAAAGAATGCAATTGCCTACATCCAGGGCCTTTGTGGAGGGGTTGCTGCATATCCTGTGAAAACAACTCTTCCCACCACATGGAGCTGGGGTTTTCTGAGAGTAAAGCTTAGTCAGTAAAGTACACCAGAAGCAATGAGTTCTCCTCATGATGCAATGCTTGAGTAGCCTTCTCATGAGCTGGTCAAATTGAAAGAAAACTGCTACGGAATTCTTAAAAGTCTCAAATGTCTTCCATCTCCCCGTGAAAGTAGAGAACAGGAAGCTATTAATCATAAGAAGCTTAATTAGAGTAAGACTTATGTTAAGCAAGACCTCCCTTCCCGAGTTTTTATCTTTTCTGTGTCCTGCCTTTCCTTTTTTCCTCATCTTCTGGCACCTTTACCCCAAGACCTGTCAGGGAAGTGTAAACGTCTGTTTTATGTTACTCATGTACTATTATATAATGATGGTCCTATATTTCTATTGAAGACTTTAATTGCCTTCCTGCCCTTACTTGATGTTTCCTATTACTATTTAAATTATTCAAAGTGTCAAATAAGTTGGTAATAGCTAACTGTCACAATAAATAGGTGACACAGCATTTAACTAGCAAGGAGCAATGGCACAGACTCCAGTTCTGAAGGATGTCATCATCATCAATTTAAACAATTAATCATAATGTGAAGATATTGCCCATTAACTCTCCAAGAGGGAGCTTTACAGAACTCTTCATGGAATAGGGGATTATTGGATTACATAATTATACTATTATTTACATTGTCTTGAGTATTATGACCAAGTATCAACTTAAATAATTTAATTATGTAATTAAATGATCTGTCACACTTCACAACAGAAAGTGGTACCTAATTCCAGGTGTCATGGATGATATAATCATGTTTTATATAACTGAATGATCAAATAATGAGTTCACGTACCATCATCCACTTCCCTAAGGTGGCTCCAAACCACACTCGTGAACAATGCTGTCATCATTGATTTAAATAATTTCATTACATAATTAATATTTAGATGGTATAAAATACCTGACTCCACATTGTGGCACAATAATCCACTGACATGGATTACCTAATGTCCTATTTTCATAAATAAATAATAACATAATAAGAGGATGAAATGATCTGACTTACTCGACACAAGTTGTGTCTCACATGACTCCCACATGATTGTGTGAAACTCCCTGGTTCATCCCTTAATTAATCACAGAGTTGAGTAGGAAAATGTGTAAATGATGAAATGTCATTGTGTATGCAGGGCTTTAAAAAATATCACATATTTAATATTGGATAACTGCCTCAAATAATCCAATAATCCCTAAGTCTACTCTAACGAATGGATTGTCACACTCCTGAAGGAAGTTAACTGTGGCAAACTCACCTTTTGATGAATAATTGTGAGTCTTATTATCTTTTAGTCCATAGTTTTACTTATTAGGAGATAGAGCATTCATAAACAGAAGTCTTTGAACAGTTTCTCCACAGAATATATTCACTGATCATAGGTAATCTTGATTGGGTAACCAGTAATAGCTGTAGGCAAACTTCCAGATATTTGGCTATGTCTTGGTTAATGGAATCAAATGCTGTTATTAAAAGTTTTAGGAGATAGTTTTCTTGGGAGATTGTAATGACCCATTACAACACCTCAATGTAGGTGCTCTCTGGCTCATGGCCCAGGATACAGAATGCAAGCATGGTTGCCAGGCAACATTTATGGTAAAACATTCTGTCATATTCTCCTGCACCTCCCACATGCTAAAATTAGAATACCCAAAAATGGACAACACTTACAACCTCACTGATTTTCTCACAAAAACAAAGCAGGGCTCTTTTTTTGAGTCATACCTAGTTACCAGTCTCTCAAGCTATTACATTCCTATAGTGATATAAACATGAAAACTAAAGCATCATTATGCCACTCAAGTACATTGATGAGCATTAAAACATACTTTCTATGGTTCAATTTCTCATTTCCAGTATGCAAACAATACCGATAATCACCTCTACCATACTAGTTTTCAATTTACTGAAAACGAAATAAACATCTATTCATTCACTTAACTTTAGATCATCTTGATCACATGGTTTCTCAGAGTTGTTATGATATGCATTTGGCTGATGACTAAGGATTTTGAGCACAGTAATATGTTTCTTTAAGTCACTTTTGATTCCACAATTTATACTTCTCTGTGGAGTCCTGTATCCCAATTTCTAATATAGTTATTTAGAGTTATTTAGAATTGGTGGTGTGTCATGTTATCAGCAAAACAGAGTTCATCTGACGAGAATTCCTGATCATGAGATTATTCAGTTATTCTATTTTTAAACTTGGTGGTGACTTTGTCCTTCGTGTGTCACTTCTGTTGCAACTTATCAGAAACTGATGATGCAAAATAATACAGATATTTTTAAAATCGTGTAATCATTCGATTGTTAAAAATCTTATATTATGTAATCAGTAACCACTGGATAATGCAGTGTCCTTCATTCTCTGGGCACTGCTTCTAGTACCGATCTCCCGCTGTGTCAGTCGAACAGTAGCCAAATGATGGAATAAACAATCATTACTTGCGCAATCAAATAAGTTAATAATTGGATAGTCCTCCATACTTAACTTTCATAAGATGGAACCAAACTACAGTGATTGTCAAGTAAGTAGTACTTCCTTGCCACGGTTAACTCCCATGGAGGAATGGTCCGACTCTAGTCAAGAAGAACACCATCTTCATCGATTTAAATAATGAATATATAATGGAAATGATTGAATAATGTCATGGTGGTGCATACTTAAATCCCACATGGAGTAGTCAGACTGATCTCTTCCTGGATTAATGAGGAATTTAAAAAAATTGATATTAATAAGTGGGCATTTTGTATTAACACTGACTAGATAGCACCAAAATCCTAAAACTATCAGTGATGTAATAATCAATTTACATAGTTAAATGAGGAAGAAATGAGATGATGTTACATCATCAACTCCCAAAATCTAACACCAAAAGGGATTTATGGTGCATAACATTACCTGTATTTTAAATATGTTAATTAAATGAAATTATGATTTAATTTCCTATGTAACAGTTAAGGGAGTAAGTGTAGTATTAGATGATGTGATGGTCTGGCACGATGGACTCCCGTAAGGAGGCTCAAACTCCAGTGATCACTGAATACATAATGACAGATTTTCATAAATACATGAATAAACATTAAACAAGTGGATGGTGTTGTATGCGTGAAGCCTAAATTATTGATCAATAATGAAGAGTCATTGTATTCGTAATCATAGATTTGAACAAAAAAATGAATGCATAAAGAGATAATTTCTCATAATTCACCCCTAGAGAGATAACCAAATGATATCAACATTGATTTAAATAAACAAAGAAATAAAGTAAGAAAGAAATCACAAGATACAATTTAACACCAACAAGGTGGATCCAGACTCCAATCTTCTTGGAGTAGAAAAAGACAGATTTGAATAATGAAATAATCAGATAGTTAGATTGTCTGTCACACTTGAGTCACACAAGGTGGCACCAAACTTCAGGGATCACAGATTATATAATGAAAGAATTTAATAATTATATCTTTAAATATTAAAGACGTTGACTTTTTTTGTATCATCAATTCCTGAGAAGACTTTCCAGATATGAAAATGTATGCTGTCATCACGCATTTTTAAAATGCCATCAGTTAATCGTCAGATAATCATACTGTCTTGCCTGATGAATTCTGTTGGCCTGACCCCATCACAAGCACCTGAATCTCTGTTGTGGTGCGGCAGGACGTGAGATAATTGGCCCAATCGTGGCATAGAATTAGGAGCAACAATGTTGATATCAACTGAAAAGATGGCTGCAGCAGGGGCATCACCAGCATAGATGAGTGAGAGATGTTCTTCCCTGTTCTGAGTCGTCATCCTTTTGCCTGATCTCGGTGATGGTGCCGACCTCATAGTGCCACTCCTTTTTCTCATGGTAGATCACAACCGATGTGAAGATGTGGAGGAACAGCAGATAGTCAACACCCAGACCACCATGCCGGCCTTGGTGAAGTTCTTGTACTTCTCGGAAGGCAACGTGCAACCTTAAGGACTCAATCATCCAGCATCCCTCGTACTCTGGGAGATGCATAGATCATTCAGAAAATGCTCTGCCCATGTCTACAACTTTCCTAACCTTGTCCCTGACAGATATTTTCACCCTAACCGTAATCGGTGATGGCACTGTCTGTCGTTTACATAATTTAACGAATTAGATAAGTCAGTAATACCTAACTGTCACAATAAATAGGGGATGTAGCATTTTGCTGGCAGGGAAGCATGGCCAGACTCCAGTCATGAACGATGATATCATCCGCAATTAAATCAATGTATCATAAAATGTGATGATATTGCACATTAACTCCACAAGAGGGAGCTTTACAGGTCTCTTCATGGAATATACATAACTATACAAATATTTACATTATCTTGGCATTAACACAGATTGTTAATTTAAATGCATTAATTATGTAATTTGATGACCTGTGGCACCAGATTCCAGGTGTCATGGATGATATAATCATTGTTTTATATAACTAAATAATCAAATAATGAGTTTATGTAACATCATCCACTTCCCTAAGGTGGCTCCAAACCAGGCTCATGAACGATGCTGTCGTGATAAATTGATGTATTTTAACTACATAAATGATATTAGGATGGTCTATAATAATCGCCTCACACATCGCGTCACCACAATCCACTGATCATGGATTATCTAATGTCCTATTTTAATAATCAAATAACAACATAATCAGAGGATGAAATGATCTGCCATACTCCACACAATTGACTCTCTGTTGACTCCCACATAATTGTGGGAAACTCCCAGGTTCATCAGTTATTTAATCACAGAGCAGAGTAGTAACATGTTTAAATGCTGATCTGCCATTGTGGATGTAGGGTTTTTAGAAGATATCACATATTTAATGTTGGGCAGTTGCCTCAAAAGAGATGGACTGAAATCCATTAATCACAAAGTCTACTCTAACAAATGGATTATCACCTTCCTGAAGGAAGTCATCAATGGCAAACTCACCTTTTGATGAATAATTGTTGGTCTTATTTGTCTTTTGTTCCATAGTGTGACTTCTTAGGAGAGATAGTATTCATAAAGAGAAGACTTTGAACTTTATCTTCACAGACTATGTTCTCTGATGATTAGGTAATCTTGAATTTGGTAACCAGTAAATGCTGTAGGCACACTTCCAGAGGTGTGGCTATGACTTGTTTAGGCGAATCAAATGCTGTCATTAAAAGTTTTAGGAGATAGTTACCTTGGGAGACTGTTATGTCCTATGATAACACTTTCTCGAAGCTGCTCTCTCGTCCTTGGCCCATGATACCAGGATACAGAATGCAACAGGGTTGCCCGGCAACATTTATGAACCTACATTCTGTCCCATTCTAGTGCCCCTCCCACATGCTTAAAGGAGTATACCCACCGATGAGCTAACCTTACAGCCTCACTGAGTTTCTCACAAAAACCAAGCAGGGCTCTTTCTTTTGAGTTCTACATATTTACCAGTCTCTCAAGCTACAACTTGCCTATAGTGACAAAAGCATGAAAACGAAAGCATCCTTGTGCCATTCAAGTACAATGATGAGTATTTTAAACCTGTTTTCTATGCTTCAATTTTCTAATTTCTACAATGGAAACAATACAATTAATCGCCTCTACCATAATCCTTTTCTCTTTATTGAAAATAAAATAAATTCCTCTGCATCCTCTTACCTTTAGAGGAGCTTGATCCCCTGGTTTCTCAGAGTTGTTTAGATTTGCATTAGGGTGATGATTAAGGATTTTGAGCAGTGTCTTCTGTTTCTTTCAGTCATTTTGGATTCCTCAATTGACTGTTCTCTATTAAGTCCTGAACCCCGCTTTCTAATATGGTTATTTAGAGATATTTATTGTTGGTGGTGTGTCATGTTAACAAACCGACTGAGTTCATTAGATAAGATTCCATGATCAGGAGATTATTCAGTTATTCCATTTTTAAAATCGGTGGTCACTGTGTCCTTCATGGGTCAGTTCTGTTGCAACCTCTCAGAAACTGATGATGCGAAACAGTACAGTATTTTTTTTATGTTGTGTAATCATTCGATTGTTTAAAACCTACTATTGCGTAATCAATAATCACTGTATAAGGCAGTGTCCCCTATTCTCTGGCCACTGCTTCTGGTACCGATCTCCTGCTGTGTCAATTCCACAGCAGCCAAATGACAGATGACACCGTCATTACTTACGAAATCAAATAAGTTAATAATTGGATAGTCCTCCATATATAACTTTCAAAAGATGGTACCAAACTCCAGTGATTGTCGAGGAAGTAGTACTTAGATAATTAAATAAAGCCACTTGATTAACTCCCGTGGAGCTTTGGCCCGACTCCAGTCAAGAAGAACAACATCTTCATCGATTTTAATAATTAATATATAATGAAAAATGATTGAAAAATGACATGGTGGTGCATACTTAAATCCCACATGGAGTAGTCAGACTGATCTCTTACTGGAATAATGTTGTTTTTAAAAAATTAAATTGAAAATTAATTAGTGGGCCTTTCATATTAACACTGTTGAGATGACACCAAAGTCCTACAACTATCGCTGATGTAAAGCTCTATTTACATAGCTAAATGATGAAGTAATGAGATGATATTACATCATCAACTCCCAAAATCTGACTCCAAACGGGACTTATGGTCCATAACGTTACCTCTATTTGAAATACGTAAATTAAATGATGAATTATTACTTAATTTCCTAGTTCAACAGTTACAGAAGTAAGTGAAGTATCAGATGACGTGATGGTCTGGTACAACGGTCTCCCCAAAGGAGGCTCAAAACTCCAGTGATCACTGAATACATAATGACAGGTTTTCACAATTAAATGAATAAACATTAAGCAAGTTGATGGTGTTTTATGCGTAAAGACTAAATGATTGCTCAATACTGAAGAGACATTGAGTTCTTAATCATAGATTTGAACAAAAAATGAATGAATAAAGAGATAGTTTCTCATAATTCACCCCTAGAGAGAAAACAAAATATCAACATTGATTTAAATAAATAAAGAAAGAAAGAAAGAAAGAAAGAATTCACAAGATACAATTTAACACCAACAAAGTGGATCCCAGTCTCCACTCGCCCTGGAGTAGAAAAAGACAGATTTGAATAATGAAATAATCAGATAGTTAGATGTTCTGTCACACTTGAGTCACACAAGGTGGCGCCAAACTTCAGGGATCACAGATTATATAATGAAAGAATATAATAATTACATCTTTAAATAAGTAAGCATTGACATTTTTTTGTATCATCAATTCCTGGGCAGACTTGTTGACTGTTCTCTATTAAGTCCTGAACCCCGCTTTCTAATATGGTTATTTAGAGATATTTATTGTTGGTGGTGTGTCATATTAACAGCCCGACAGAGTTCATTAGATGAGATTCCATGATCAGGAGATTATTCAGTTATTCCATTTTTAAAATCGGTGGTCACTGTGTCCTTCATGGGTCAGTTCTGTTGCAACCTCTCAGAAACGGATGATGTGAAACAGTACAGTTTTTTAAAATCGTGTAATCATTCGATTGTTAAAAATGTACTACTACGTAATCAGTAATCACTATATGAGGCAGTGTCCCCCATTTTCTGGGCACTGCTTCTGTTACCGATCTCTTGCTCTGTCAATCCCACATGACCATCATTACTTACACAATCATGTAAGTTAATAATTGGATAGTCCTCCATACTTAAATTTCATAAGATGGAACCAAACTCCAGTGATTGTCAAGGGAGGAGTACTTAGATGACTAAATACTGCCACATGATTAATTCCCATGGAGGAATGGCCCTACTCCAGGGAAGAAGAACAACATCTTCATCGATTCAAATAATTAATATGTAATGAAAAATAATTGAATAATGTCATGGTGGTGCATACTTAAATCCCACATGGAGTAGTCAGACTGACCTCTTCCTGGAATAATGATTTATTTATAAAATTAAATTGATAATTAATTAGCTGGCGTTTTATATTAACACTGACAAGATGGCACCAAAGTCCTAAAACTATCGCTGATGTAATGATCTACTTACAGAGCTAAATGATGAAGTAATGAGATGATGTTAAATCGTCTACTCACAAAATCTGACTCCAAAAGGGACTTAGGGTCCATAACATTACCTGTATTTCAAATACGTTAATTAAATGATGATTTATTATTTAATTTCCTACTTTAACAGGTAAATAAGTAAGTGTACTATTAGATGATGCTATGTTCTGGCACGATGGACTCCCCTAAGGAGGCTAAAATCTTCAATGGTCACTGAATACGTAATGACAGATTTTCATGGTTCAATGAATAAACATTAAATTAGTGGATGGTGTTTTATGTGCAAAACCTAAAGATTGATGAATACTGAAGAGTCATTGAGTTCTTAATCATACATTTGAACAATAAAATGAATGAATGAAAAGATAATTTCTCATAATTCACCCCTAGAGAGATAACAAAATGATATCAACATTGATTTAAATAAATAAATAATGAAACCACAAGAGACATTTCAAGACCAACAAGGGGGCTCCAGACTCCACTCTTCCTGGAGTAGAAAAAGACAGATTTAAATAATGAAAGCATCAGATTGTTAAATCGTCTGTCACACTTGAGTCACACAAGGTGGCACCACACTTCAGGGTTCACAGATTATATAATGAATCAATTTAATGATTATATCTTTACATATCTAAGTCGTTCAACTTTTTTGTATCATCAATACCTGGGCAGACTTGCCAGATATGAAAGCGGATGCTGTCATCATGGATTTTTAATATTCCATCAGTTATTCGTCAGACAATCATACTTTCTTGCCTGGTGAATTCTGTTGGCCTGACATCCTCACCAGTGCCTGAATCTCTGTTGTGTTGCGGCAGGGCCTGAGGTAATTGGCCCATTCCTGGCATACCAGTAGTAGCCAAAATGTTGATATCAGCTGAAAAGTTGGCTGCAGCAGGGGCATCAACAGCATAGCTGAGAGAGAGATGTTCTTCCGTGTTCTGAGTCGTCATCCTTTTGCCAGGTCTCGGTTATGGTGCCGACCTCCTAGTGCTACTACGTCTTCTAGACGTAGACCGCAACCGATGTGAAGATGTGGAGGAAGAGCAAGTAGTCAACACCTAGACCACCATGCAGACTTTGGTAAAGTTCTTTTACTTCTCGGAGGGCACCATGCAATCATCTGGACTCTATTCTCCAGCATTCCTAGTGGTCTGCAAGACGCATAGACATTCAGAACATGCTCTGCCCATGTCTACAAGTTTCCTAATTTGTCGCTGACAGATATTTGCAACCTAAAAATAATCGGTGATGGCATTGTCTGTCGTTTAAGTAATTTAAAGAACTAAATAAGTCAGTGATAGATAACTGTCCCAATAAAGACGTGATGTAGCATTTAACTTGCAGGGAGGTATGGCCAGACTCCAGTATGAAGAATGTCATCATCATCCTTTGAAACCATGAATCATAAACTGTGATAATATTGCACATTAATGCCACAAGAGGGAGCTTTACGGGTCTCTTCATGGAATGGACAATTTTTGGTTTACATAATTACACTCATATTTACATTATCTTGGGGATTAACACAGATTGTCAATTTAAATACATTAATTATGTAATTAGGTGATCTGTGGCACAAGATTCCATGTGTCATGGACGATATAATCACTGTTTTATATAACTAAATAATCAAATAATGAGTTCATGTAACATCATCCACTTCCCTAAGGTGGCTCCAAACCAGGCTCATGAACGATGCTGTCGTGATTAATTTAAATATTTTAACTATATAATTGTTATTAAGATGGCCTATGATACTTGCCTCCCACATCGCGTCACCACAATCCACTGATCATGGATTATCTAATGTCCTAATTTAATAATCAAATAACAATATAATCAGAGGATGAAATGGTTTGCCATTCTTCACACAATTAAGTCTCAGTTGACTCCCACATGATTGTGGGAAACTCCCAGGTTCATCCCTTATTTAATCGAAGAGCAGAGTAGTAACATGTTTAAATGCTGAACTCTCATTGTGTATGCAGGGTTTTTAGAAGATATCACACATTTAATGTTGGACGGCTGCCTCGAAAGAGATGGACTGAAACCTAATAATCGCTAAGTCTACTCTAACAAACGGATTGTCACCTTCCTGAAGGAAATCAACAATGTCAAACTCACCTTTTGATGAATAATCGTATGTCTTATTATCTTTTGCTCCATAGTTTTACTTCTGAGGAGAGAGAGTATTCATAAACAGAAGACTCTAAACTGTTTCTCCACAGACTATGTCCTCTGATGATTAGGTAGTCTTGCATTTGGGAACCAGTAAAAGCTGTAGGCCCACTTCCAGAGGTGTGACTATGACTTGGTTAGGCGAATCAAATGCTATCATGAAAAGTTTTAGGAGATAGTTATCTTGGCAGACTGTAATGTCCCATGATAACACTTTCTCGAAGCTGCTCTCTCGTCCTTGGCCCATGATACCAGGATACAGAATGCAAGGAGGGTTGCCAGGCAACATTTATGTACCAACATTCTGTCACATTCTAGTGCCCCTCGCACAGGCTTAAAGGAGTATACCCACCGATGAACTAACCCTACAGCCTCACTGAGTTTCTCACAAAAACAAATCAGGGCTCTTTGTTTTGAGTTCTACATATTTACCCGTCTCTCAAGCTACAACATGCCTATAGTGACATAAACATGAAAACGAAAGAATCATTGTTCCATTCAAGTACAATGGTGAGTATTTTTAACCTGTTTTCTATGCTTCAATTTGCTAATTTCTAGAATGGAAACAATACAATTAATCGCCTCTATCATAATCCTTTTCTCTTTATTGAAAATAAAATAAATTCCTCTTCATCCTCTTACCATTAGAGGAGCTTGATCCCATGGTTTCTCAGAGTTGTGTAGATTTGCATTAGGGTGATGATTAAGGATTTTGAGCAGTGTCTTCTGTTTCTTTCAGTCATTTTGGATTCCTCAATTGACTGTTCTCTATTAAGTCCTGTACCCTGCTTTCTACGATGGTTGTTTAGAGTTATTTATTGTTGTTGGTATGTCATGTTATCAGCCCGACAGAGTTCATTAGATGAGATTCCCTGATCAGGAGATTATACAGTTATTCCATTTTTGAAATCGGTGGTCACTGTGTCCTTCATTGGTCAGTTCTGTTGCAAACTCTCAGAAACTGATGATGCGAAACCGTACAGTTTTTTTTTTTTTTAAATCGTGTAATCATTCAATTGTTAAAAATCTACTAGTACGTAATCAGTAATCACTGTATAAGGCAGTGTCCCCCATTCTCTGGGCACTGCTTCTGGGACCGATCTCCTGCTGTGTCAGTCCCACATCAGCCAATTGACGGATGACACCATCAATACTTATGCAAACACAATAAGTTAATAACTTGATAGTCCTGCTTAATTAATGTTCATAAGATGGAACCAAACTCCAGTGATTGTCAAGGAAGTAGTACTTAGATAATTAAATAATGCTACACGATTAACTCTGTGGAAGAATGGCCAGACCCCTGTCAAGAATAACAACTTCTTCATCGATTTAAATAATTAATGTACAATGATTAATTTTTCAATAATGACATGGTGGGTCATATGTAAATCCCACATGGAGTAGTCAGACAGATCTCTTCCTTGAAAAATGATGTGTTTAAAAAATTAAATTGATAATTACTTAGTATGCATTTTATTTTAACACTGACAAAGTGGCACCAAATTCCTAAACCTGTCACTGATGTAAAGATCTATTTACATAGCTAAATGATGAAGTAAGGAAATGATGTTACATCAACTCCCAAAATCTGATGCCCAAAGGGACTTATGGTTCATAACATCACCTGTATTTTAAATTCATTAATTAAATGATGAATTATCATTCAATTTCCTAGTTTAACAGCTAAGGAAGTGTAAGGAGGCCCAAACTCCAGGGATCACTGTATACATAATGACAGATACTCATAATTAAATGCTAACAATTTTGGAGAAAGTTTCAATTGTTCTCAGCAGGTCTGCCGACTGTAACAGCTGTCTTGGGGATGTACCCAGGTGTGTAGCAGAGAGGAAAGGAGATTCTGGTATCATGACTGCCAGTGCTGTCTTCACCTTTGAAGCTACAGTTTCTACCATAGCCCTCTCCCAATCGGTAAATACTGCAAGAACAGTGGATCAACTATCAGGTGATTTGGCTTAAGCCTTAGCTACACAAAGCACACTTTATTATCTAATACAAATTGGCATTTTTAAACTAAATTTACAAACTAATCTCCTATAGGAACACTTGAATTTTTGTGAGAATCTCATATGGCTTCTTCTTCTGTCTTTCACACATATCTGTGTTAATTCATCATTTTTCTCCTGAAATCCTGGAGTGATGAGTTTTTCAGTTACACACATGCTTTAGCCATGCAGAGCATTAACATCTATTATACATGAATTTCACTTGCCAATGAAGAAGGCCTTTTACAAGGAATTCAACTTGTGAACAGATCATTGGGGGTTTGTAGCCCTTACATTTGGTCTACTTTGCCACAGCACTAAACAGGCCCAAGCCAACTTTCTAACAAGACAGATACTGTCTTTGGCTCGAGGTAAAATGCCTTTGCCCACATGAGGCTAACAAACTATTCACCAGGGACAGTAAGGCAGAGGGGCCATATATCCAACCTAAGACAGGAAGGTTACGGGCCTGGGTGCCCTCTCCAACGACGGGTAAGTAATTATGCTGACGTCTTCTTCCAAATAAGGCAGGTGTTAGTTTATATTAAAAGAAAGGGAGAACTGTAATACCCAAAGCAACTTGAGCAAGTCTGAAGCTGTTGGAGGGAACTCATTGCACCATGGCTGTTGTTGGTACTCTTCCCGTTTTGATAACAAGCCTCGAGATAACACACTCCTTGACAACAAACAAGTTGTGACAACACATACCTCATGACAATACATACCTCATGAAAACACACACTTCATAGTGTTGAGTTAAGCCTAAATGTCCTGTAATTTTCCACTGTGCTGTTAGTCAGTAATGAAGCCCATTCTTGCCCCTCAATAAATGGCATTCAGTATTTGGCATTCTGACATTGCATTGAACGAATGACCCGCTGTCTTGTCTTTATTTCAAACTCTAGGACTTCGTTCGATTCGTGGAAGAGATGGTAGCAAGGGAGCTACATTATATATATATATATATATATATATATATATATATATATATATATTCTTTTCATTCTCTTACCTTTAGGACAGCTTGATCACATGGTTTCTCATGGTTGCTTTGATTTGAATTTGGCTGAAGACTAAGGATTTTGTGCAATGTCTTATTTTTCTTTCAGTCATTTAAGATTCCTCAATTGAAAATTCTCTATTAAGTCCTGTACCCCACTTTCTCATATGGTTATTTAGAATTATTTAGAGTTGGTGGTGTGTCATGTTATCAGCCCAACAGAATTCATTAGATAAGATTCTCTGCTCATGAGTTTATAAAATTATTCCATTTGTAAAATCGTTGTTGCCTGTGTCCCTCATGAGTCACTTCTGTTGCAAGATCTCAGAAACTCATGGTGCGAAACAATGCAGTTTTTTAAATCGGTTGAACATTCGATCCTTCAAAATCTATTATTACGAAATCAGAAAGCAGTGGATATCCCAGGGTCCCTCATTCGCTGGGCACTGGTTCTGGTATCAATCTCCTGCTGTGTCAATCACACAGCAGCCAAAACCACAATGGATGACCCCATCATTACATACGTAATCAAAAAAGTAACTAATTGGATAGTCCTTCATACTTAATTTCCATAAGATGGAACCAGAGTCCAGTGATTGTCAAGGAAGTAATACTTAGATAATTAAATGAATAAAAATCAAACTATTGAGTGGTGTTTTATATGTGACTCCTACAAGATAGCACAAACTGAAGAGAAAATTGAGTTTTTGATCATAGATTTGAACAAAAATTGAATGAATAATGAGATAATTACTCATAATTCACCCATAGAGAGTGAACAAAATGCTATCACCATTCACTAAAATAAATACATAACTAAATAATGAAATCACCACAAGGGACATTTAACACCACAAAGGTGGATCCAGACTCCACTCTTCCTGGAGTAGAAAAAGGCAGATTTGAATAATGTAATAATCAGATAGTTAGATCGTCTGTCACACCTGAGTCACACAGGTGGCAACAAACTTCAGTGTTCACAGATTATATGAGTAAACGATTTAATAATTACATATTTAAAGGTGTAAGTCATTGCACTTTTTTGTCTCATCAATTCCTGGCAGGCATGCCGGGCATGATAAAGTATGCTGTCTTCATTGATTTTTAAAATTCCTTAAGTTAACAAAGAGATAATCATACTGTCTTCCCTGGTGAACTCTGTTGGCCTGACATCATCACTAGCGCCTGAATCTCTGTTGTGGTGCGGCAGGACCTGAGATGATGGGCCCACACCTGGCACAGCAGTATCCCTAGTACTCTGGGTCATTCATTGGTCATCCAGAAACTGCTGTGTCCATGTCTACAACCTTCCTATCCTTGTCCCTGATAGCAATTTGCACCCTAAACAGAATCAATGATGTCATTGTCCATCGATTAAATTATTTAAATAATTAAATAAGTCAGTAATAGATAACTGTCACCATAAAGAGGTGATGTAGCCTATAACTGGAAGGAAAGACTGGCCAGACTCCAGTCATGAAAGATGTCATCTGCATCAATTCAAACAATCAGTCATAAAATATGATGATATTGCTTCATAACTCCCGAAGAGGGAGCTTTACAGGACTCTTCATGGAATAGAGGATTATTGGTTTACATAAATATACAAATCTTTACATTTCTTGGGTATTAACAGGATTTGTCAATTTAAATATATTAATTTTGTAATTAGATGATCTGCCACACTTGACCCCGCTAGGTGGCAACAATCTCCAGGTGTCATGGATGATAAAATCATTGTTTTATATAACTAAACCATCAAACAATGAGTTGATGTAACATCATTAACGTCCCTAAGGTGGCTCCAAACCAGACTCGGGAACAACGCTGCCTCAAAAGGGATGGACTGCAATCCAATCATCCCTAAGTCTACTCTAGCAAATGGATTATCACCTTCCTAAAGGAAGTTGACAATGGAAAACTCACCTTTTGATGAATAATTGTGAGTCTTATTATCATTTAAACCATTATATTACTTCTTAGGAGAGAGAGACCATTCATAAACAGAAGTTTTTGAACTGTGTCTCCACGGACTATGTTCTCTTATATTAGGTAATCTTGAATTGGGTAACCAGTAAAAGCTGTCAGCAAACTTCCAGTGATATGGCTATGACTTACTGAGGCGAATAACATGCTGTCATTAAAATTTTAGGGAATAGTGTTGTTGGGAGATTGTAGTGTGCCATGATAACACTTTATCGAAGCTGCTCTCTGGTCCTTGGCCCATGATACCAGGATATAGAATGCAAGCAGGGTTTCCAGGCAATATTTATGATCGAACATTCTGTTACATTCTAGAGCACCTTCTACATGCTAAAATTAGCATACCCACCCATCGACTAACCTTAGCCTCACTGATTTGCTCACATAAACAAAAACAAAGCAGGGCCCTGTTTTTTATTTTTTATTTTTTGAATTACACAATATTTACGAGTTTCTTAAGCTACAACATGCCTGTAGTAATATAAGCATGAAAACGAAAGCATCATTATTCCATTCAATTACATTGATGAGGATTTCCACCTATTTTTTATACTTCAATTTTCTCATTTCCAGAATGGAAAAAATACAACAGGTTGCAGGGAAGTATGGCCAGACTCCAGTCATGAAGAATGTCATCATCATCAATTGAGTCAATGAATCATAAAATGTGATGATACTGCACATCAACACCACAAGAGGGAGCTTTACAGGACTATTCATGGAATGGAGGATTTTGGGTTTACATACTTACACACATATTTACATGATCTTGAGTATTATCACTAGTTGTCAATTTAAATACGCTCATTATGTAATTAGATGATCTGTGGCACCAAATTCCAGGTGTCATGGATGATATAATTATTGTTTTGTATTATGAAATAATCAAATAATGAGTTCATGTAACATCATCCACTTCCCTCAGGTGTCTCCAAACCAGATTCGTGAACCATGCTGTCATGATTATTTAAATATTTTGACTACATAATTGCTATTTAGATGGTCTATAATAATTGCCTCCCACATCGTGGAACCGCAATCCACTGATCATGAATTATCTAATGTCCCATTTTAATAATCAAATAACAACATAATAAGACAATCAAATGGTCTGCCATACTCGACACAATTGACTCTCAGTTGACTCCCACATGATTGTGGGAAACTCCCAGGTTCATCGCTTATTTAATCGCAGAGCTGAGTAGTAAAATGTTTAAATGCTGAAATGTCATTGTGTATGCAAGGTTTTTACAAGATATCACATATTTAATGTTGGACGGCTGCCTCAAAAGAGATGGACTGCGATCCAATAATCCCTATGTCTACTCTAACAAATGTATTATCACCTTCCTGAAGGAAGTTAACAATGGAATACTCACCTTTTGGTGAATAATTGTGAGTCTTATTATCTTGTGTTCCATAGTTTTCCTTCTTAGGAGAGAGAGCATCCATAAACAGAAGCCTTTGAACTGTTTCTCCACAGACTATGTTCTCTGATAATTAGGTAATCTTGAATTTGGTAACCAGTAAGACCTGTAGGCAAACTTCCAGATATTTGGGTGTGATTTGGTTTGGCGAAACAAATGCTGACCATGAAAAGTTTTAGGAGATCGTTATCTTGGGAGACTGTAATGTCCCATGATAACACTTTCTCGATGCTGCTCACTGGTCCTTGGCCCATGATACCAGGATAGTGAATGCAGGCAGGGTTTCCAGACCACATTGATGAGCCAACATTCTGTCACATCCTAGTGCCCCTCCCACATGCTAAAAGTAGAATACCCACCGATCAACTAAACTTACAGCCTCACTGATTTTCTCACAAAAACAAAGCAGGGCTCTTTCTTTTGAGTTCTACATATTTACCAGTTTCGCAAGCTATGACATGCCTATGGTGACATAAGTATGAAAACGAAAGCATCATTATGCCATTCAAGTACATTGATGAGTATTTTAAAACTGTTTTCTTTGCTTCAGTTTCCTAATTTCTAAAATGGAAACAATAAAACGAATTGCCTCTACCATAATCCTCTTCTCTTTATTGAAAATAAAATAAACTCCTCTTCATTCTCTTACCTTTAGCGGAGCTTGATCTCATGGTTTCTCAGAGTTGTTTAGATTTGCCTTTGGCTGATGAATTAGGATTTTGAGCACTGTCTAATGTGCCTTTTGGTCATTTTTGACTCCTCAATTGGTATTTCTCTATTAAGTCCTGCTTTCTAATATGGTTATTTAGAGTGATATATTGTTGGTGGTGTGTCATGTTATCAGCCCAAGAGCATTCATTAGATAAGATTCCCTGATCAGGCAATTATTCAGATATTCCATTGTTTAAAATCGGTGGTGACTGTGTACTTCATTTGTCAGTTCTGTTGCAGGCTCTCAGAAACTGACAATGCGAAGCAATACAGTATTTTTTTACTTCATGTAATCATTCTAGCATAAAAAAAATTCTACGATTACGTAATCAGTAATCACAGGATAATGCAGTGTCCCTCCTTCTCTGGGCACTTCTTCTGGTACCAATCTCCTGCTGTGTCAGTCTCACAGCAGCCAAATTAGGTATGACACGTTCATTACTTACGGAAACAAATGAGTTATTAATTGGATATTCCTGCATACTTAACTTTCATAAGATGGAACCAAACTACAGTGATTGTCATGGAAGTATAACTTATATAATTAAATAATGCCACACGATTAACTCCCAGGGAGGAATGGCCAGACTCCAGTCATGAAGAACAACATCTTCATCGATTTAAATAATTAATATATAATGAAAAATGATTGAATAATGACATGGTGGTGCATACTTAAATCCCACATGGAGTAGTTAGACTGATCTCTTCCTGGAATAATGATGTTTTTAAAAAATAAAATTGATAATTAATTAGCTGACGTTTTAAATTAACACTGATGAGGTGGCACCAAAGACTTAAAACTATCCCTGATGTAATGATCTATTTACAGAGCTAAATGATGAAGTAATGAGATGATGTTACATCATCAACTCATAAAATCTGACTCCAAAAATGACTTAGGGTCCATAACATTACCTGTATTTTAAATACATTAATTAAATGATGAATTATTATTTAATTTCCTAGTTTAACAGGTAAATAAGTAAGTGTACTATTAGATGATGCGATGTTCTGGCACGAAGGACTCGCCTAAGGAAGCTCAAAACTGCAGTGAACACTGAATACATAATGACGGATTTTCATAGTTCAAAGAATAAACATTAAACAAGTGGATGGTGTTTTATACGTGAACTCTACGAGATTGCTCAATCCTGAAGTGTCATTGAGTTCTTAATCAGAGATTTGTACAAAAAATGATAGAATAAAGAGATAATTTCTCATAATTCACCTCTAGAGAGATAACAAAACGATCTCATCATTGATTTAAATAAATAAATAAATAATGAAATCACAAGAGACAATTAACACCATCAAGTTAGATCCAGACTCCACTGTTCCTGGAGTAGAAAAAGACAGATTTGATAAATGAAATAATCAGTTAGATCGCCTGTCATACTTGAGTCACACCAGGTGGCACCAATCTTCAAGGTTCACAGATTATATGATGAAACAATTTAATAATTACATCTTTAAATACATAAGTCGTTGAACTTTTTTGTATCATCAAATCCTGGGAAGACTTTCCAGATATGAAAAATTATGCTGCCATCACAGTTTTTTAAAATTCATTAGTTAATCGTCAGATAATCAAACTGTCTTGCCTGAAGAATACTGTTGGCATGATATCTTCACCAGCGCCTGAATCTCTGTTTTAGTGGGGCAAGACCTGAGATAATGGGCCCATTCCTGCCAAAGCAGTAGTAGCCAAAATATTGATAACAGCTGAAAAGTTGGCTGCAGCAGGGTCATCACCAGCATTGCAGAGAGAGAGATGGTCTTCCGTGTTCTAGGTTGTCATCTTTTTGCCAGTCTCAGGAATGGTGCTGACCTCCTTGTGCCACTACTTTTATTCGTAGATCACAAACGATGTGAAGATGTGGAGTAAGAGCAGCTAGTCAAAACCCAGACCACCATACTGGCCGTGGTAAGGTCCTTGTACATCTCGGGGGGCACCATGCAATATTCTGGACTAAATCATCAAGCATCCCTAGTACTCTGGGAGATGCATAGATCGTTCAGAAAATGTTCTGCTCATGTCTACAAATTGCCTATCCTTGTCCGTGACAGATATTTGCACCCTAATCGTAGTCTGTGATGGCATTGTCTGTCGCTTAAATAATTTAAAGAATAAAATAAGTCAGTAATACCTAACTGTCACAATAAAGAGGAGATGTAGGATTTAGCTGTCAGGGAAGCATGGCTAGATTCCAGTCGTGAAGAATGCCATCCTCATCAATTGATGCAATATATCTTATAATGAGGACATCCTTGTGCCACTAATTCTTCTGTTCATAGATCACAACCGATGTGAATATGTGGAGGAATAGCAGGGAGTCAACACCCAGACCACCAAGCCGGGCTTGGTGAAGTCTTTGTACTTCTTGGGGTGCACCGTTCAATCTTCTGGACCCAATCATCCAGTATCCCTAGTACACTGGGAGATGCATAGATCATTCAGAAAATGCTCTGCCTATGTCTAAAACTTTCCTAACCTTGTCCCTGACAGATATTGCACCCTAATCGTAGTCAGTGATGGCATTGTCTATCGTTCAAATAATTTAAAGAATTACATAAGTCAGTAATAGCTAACTGTCACAATAAAGAGGTGATGTAGCATTTAACTGGCAGAGAATCTTGGCCACACTCCAGTCATGAAGGATGTCATCATCATCAATTGAAAAAATGAATCATAAAATGTGATTATATTGCAAATTAACGCCACAAGAGGGAGCTTTACAGGTCTATTCATAGAATGGAGGATTTTTGGTTTACATAACTATACAAATATTTCCATTAACTTGGGTTTTAACACGAATTGTCAATTTAAATACTTTAATTATGTAATTAGATGATATGTGGCACCAAATTCCAGGTGTCATGGATGATATAATCATTGTTTTATATAATTAAATAAGCAAAAAATGAGTTCATGTAACATCATCCACTTCCCTAAGGTGGCTCCAAACCAGACTCATGAACGATGCTATCATGATTAATTTAAATATTTTAACTACATAATTGATATTTAGATAGTCTATAATAATTGCCTCCCACTTCGAGTCACCACAATCCACTGATCATGGATTATCTAATGTCCTATTTTAATAATCAAATAACAACATAATCAGACAATCAAATGGTCTGCCATACTCGACACAGTTTATTCTCACTTCACTCCCACATGATTGTGGGAAACTCACAGGTTCATCCCTTATTTAATCACAGAGTTGAGTAGTAAAATGTTTAAATGCTGAAATGTCATTGTGTATGCATGCATATTTAATGTATATTTAATGTTGGACTGCTGTCTCAAGAGAGATGGACTACAATCAAATATTCCGTAAATCTACTCTAACAAATGGATTATCACCTTCCTGAAGGAAGTTAACAATGGGAAACTCATTTTTTTGATGAATGATTGTGAGTCTTGTTATCCTATTTTCCGTAGTTTTTCTTGTTAGGAGAGAGAGCATCCATAAACAAAAGCCTTTGAACTGTTTCTCCACAGATTATGTTCTCTGATCATTAGGTAATCTCAAATTTGGTAACCAGTAAAAGCTGTAGGCAAACTTCCAGAGATTTGGCTAAGCCTTGATTAGGCGAATCAAATGCTGTCATGTACATTGATGAGCATTTTAAAACTGTTTTCTATGCTTCAATTTTCTAATTTCTAGAATGGAAACAATAAAACGAATGGCTCTACCATAATCTTTTTCTCTGTAATACTACTCTGTAGGGGGGGACAAAATGGAATCTTGAAATTATCAGGCAAGTGGATGGAACTTGATGAAACCATCCTGAAAGAAGTAACACAGGCACAAAAAGAAGGACATACTATGTACTTGCTCCCATATGGATTTTAGACATAAAGCAAAGGATCACCATCTTATAATTAACAACACCAGAGAAACTGATACACAAGGAATATCTAAGAGATTCATATAAGGTCCCTCAATGAAGGTGGAAACAAAAAATTCTCCAGAGCACAATGGGATTGGGGAGCCCTAGGTGGGGTGGGAACTAGGAGAAATAGAAGGGGAGGAGGGGAAACCATGTGGGATTAGGAAGACTGAGTCAGCAGAGGAATAGAAGAGAGAAAAGTAAGAGAAAGTTAGATACCATAAAAGGGGGAGCCATTATAGGATTGAAGAGAAAACTGAAACTAAAGAAATGTCCAAAAACCTACGAGAATGACCCCAGTTAAAAATTTGAGCAACAGTGCAAAGGCTACCATAAATGCCCTTCCCTGATAATGAGATCAAGAACTAATTTATCCAACACCATGGAGCCCTCATCTAGTACCTGATGGAAGCATAAGCAAACACCCACAACTAAACACTGAGCCGACTGGAATCCAGATGCAGACAGGGAGGATAAGGCCAGGCTACAGAAATACATAGGGACCGTTTACCAGAACTGTCTATGTGGAAATCTATGGAGATTCCCACATGGGCCTCATCAGTATACTTGCTATTATCCTCTTCATACTTTGATGGGTTAAACCCTGTGCGGATATCCACCTCTAGACTGGCTTCCTGTTTAATACTGTAAATTCATTTGTGTTTTTCCATACTTTACTTATCTTTTCGAAAATGTCTTTTGAAGGGCATGTGTGTGGTATGTGTGTATGTAGATGGAGGTAACAGCAAGTGCTTCCAGAAACCAGAAATGAATGTCAGATATCCAGAAAGAGGTCCAAGTGTTTCTGCCTGCTAAGATCAAACACTGGTCCACAGAGAAGTTATGAAGCACCCTCATTCGCTGAGCCATCCATCATTCCAAGAGTTTCTCTCAGACTATATGATGAGATTACATGAAGCTGAGGTATAAAAATCCCAAGAGTGTGGCATGTTTGATTAGTATCTGTCTGAAAGTTCTAAGATGCAGAAGGTGTAGAGACAAAGAAACACAAGAGTATGCAAACACAGTGATCACAGTGCACAAATCTGGGATTGTCAAGGGAAAACCTTAGTAAATTAAAAATCTGCAACACACTCTCTCTTGCAAAAGCATTTTTTATTGAGCTTCTTGGAAACTGTAATGTTAATGATGGTGGGTGGGGCAAGTACTATACAGCTTAAATGCCTCTCATAACCACAGAAAGATCTCAGTTGAAAAGGGAGAGGACCGTACTCTCAACAACAATTCATTCTACAGTCAATGTTACTCTTCAGAAAGGAAATATATGTGCACATGTTACAAATTTTTATGTAAGTCAGGCAAAGAAAATGTGGAGGCAGAGACATGGAACACATTTCATCCAGTCCATGGTGCTCTTTATACTATGCTCTGTCTTTATCCCCTCCCCCTGTGTCTCTGAACTCTCACACACTGACTGTGGTGGGGTCAGTCCACAGTGTTCTCAAATCTCTTTTCCTATCTGAGGTTGGGTCTTCACCGTTGACCCTCAGCAGATGAGCAGGCCCTGATTGTCCATGTCAAAGCTTCTCTCTCTCTCCTTTGATTCCTTGGGATGACATTGTCTCCAAGTATATCCAAAACACCTTGAATAGACAAGCTCTGTGTCTCTCTAATGAGTCACTGGAGTCCTTGCTTTCCTTTCTCAGTTCAGCAGTAATCTCTCATCCTTTATTCCCAGCATGAACATAGGGAGGCCTCCTGGTCATAGACACAGAATCGCCTGCAATCTAGACACTTCTTACTCACAAAGTAGACCTCCTTTGGCTGTCTTATTGCTCTAAGAGTGTCCAAGAGCTCAGAATAACATTGGACAAATTTGTCTGGCAGGACATCACCAATGTCATCATACACTTCATCAGGGGCAGGATACATCTCCAAGGTGAGCTGTGTCAAGTTGGCAGTGTGCTGAAGCAGCTTCTTAATGCTGGTCAAAGACAGGAAGTTCTTCATCAAATTCACCTCCACCAGCTGGGTACACTGGCTCCCGGCAGGCAGGATGACATCCATTTGGAAGACCATGAGCATACAACCCTTCAATTTTAATGTCTGAAGGGTAGCTGTCAATCTCTCTAGCAGTCTTCCCAGAAGTTGATGACTTAAATTTAAAAAGGTGACACCACTCAGGTCCAGATGTGTGATCCAATGGATGCTTGGACACTGGGACAGGTAACTCTTGTCTGATTCTGATAGTGAGCAGCGAGTGATTGCTAGGGTCTCTAAGGGACTCTCCAAGTTCCTACAGAAAGACACGGCAGATTATCTCAGTAAATTTAATAGTGGTAGAGTAGGGGCACCAACTACAAGTGAGCAGAGGTTAGTGTGTCCTAATGTCGTTCTGAGATTTTGGTGGAGGCCAATTCCAGAATGCTCTCAGATGGAGAAGTAACAGCACAGGCAAAATCATGTGACAGCTTAGGTGCCCAACCCTGGTTCTTCTGTGCTGTCAAAAACAAAGCCTCATCAGATGACAAATGGGGCCAGCAGGAAGCCAAGAAAGAAGACCTGGTGGCAACTCAGAGCCTTACCTGTGTGTGCTAACATTGGTCCTCATGAGTCCCATCTCCTAGCACAGCCTCTGTACTACTGAGAGGTCTTCCCTGTGACCCACCCTAATCACTTCACTCTCAGTTGTTTTCCATTGACTTAGACACTACCTGTGCTCAGAGAGCCCCTGTCCCTGGGAAAATCAGAGAGCGATGTAAACTGTACATACTGTTCTGAGGAGAGTGCTGACATGGGGCAACATGTGGTTTAAAACCTCCTCCCCTCTGTAGGTCAGGTTTCAAAGACCGTTTGTCGATGATGGTTGCAAGTATAGCAGAAAGACTACTAGAGTGATCATTCAGAGTTCATATCTGTGTACTCACCAGTGGCTGGCAAGCCCCAGGTGTACACTGATGTTTCATGTAACACGGAAAGGCTGTTCTCTGGCCTGTGAAACAAGCTCTCTATCCTTCCTTACCTAAGCACTTGGTCCAGTCTTGCATTCAGGAGGAAGACACGATTCAAACAGAGATGCTGGAGCTTGTTGAGTTGGGAGAACTGAGAAATGATCTGTCGAAAACACCCTCGTTTCATCTCTTGGTTCCACAACCAACGGAAGGGTGTGAAGACTTCATGAAGAAGGAGTTTCTGAAGGTTTTTCATCTGGCCCAGGCCAAGGACAAACTTTGCAAGGGTCCTCAGGTCCCAGCGAGCATTCACATCCAGTTCCCATATACTGCATGGTGCAAATACCTCCAGCAGCTCTAGGGTGTTATAGACAGGGAGGGCCCCAAACTCCAGCTTTTCACAGATCACCTGCAGCACATCTTTTCTCTGCTGGGCCCAGCAGTGGAAACATTCCAGGTATTCACAGAGATGTCTGGAATGGAGGGAAAGGTTCATCACCACAGTCACAACCTCTTTTCCCTGTCTTTCGGGATGGTGCACCATTGGTTGGGTCTCTCTGACCACATCTGGAGAGCAGACACCATCCTCTGTTTCAGCCCACACGTTCCAGAAGTTATGACTGGCATCCAGAAAATCAAGCACCTCTAATTTGCAATTCCTGTTGGTCAAACAAGAAGGGGATTCAAATGGCAGGACTGCCAATGCATAATCGGCTTTCATCTCACACATCGACTTCCCTTGAAAGCATCCTGGAAAACAAGACTCAAAATTTCCCTTTCTAGGGTCTGGCTGCAAAAGGAGATCAAGGAGATTCGAATTGAAATGAAGATACCAAACTGTCTCTATTTGCATATGATATGATAGTTTACATAAGCGACACAATAAACTCTACCAGGCAACTCCTACAGCTGATACACACATTTATCAAAGTATCAGTATACAAGGAAATCTCAAAAAAATCAACAGTCCTACTTTATTCAAATGACAAATAGATTGAGAAAGAAATAAGAGAAACATAACCCTTTTTAATATCTTCAAACAACATAAAGTATCGTGGCGTAATGTTTACCAAACAAGTGAAAGCCCTACATAATAAAACTTTGTGGTTCTAAACAAAGAAATTAAAGAAGATACCAGAAAATGGAAAGATCTCCCAAGTTCCTGGATATCTAGGTTAATATGGTAAAAATGGCAATCTTGCCAAAAGCAATCTAGAGATTCAATGCAATCCCCATTAAAATCCCACCACAATTGTTCACTGACCTTGAAAGTATAATAACCAACTTCATAGGGAAAAACAAAAGACCCAGGATAGCCAACACAGCCCTGTACAATAAGTGAACGTCAGAAGACATCACCATCCCTGAAGGGTAAGCTCTAATACACAGCTATAATCCTGAAAACAGCCTGGAATTGCCACAAAGAAAGAAAACAAAAAGGTAGACCAGTGGAATAGAATTAAAAATTCTGATATAAACCCACACTCATATGAGCACCTGATTTTCTACAAAACAGCTAAAAGTATATAATGGAATGAGGAAAGCATCTTCAAGAGCTGGTTTTGGCACAATTGTATGATGGTGTTTATAAGACTGAACATAGACCCAACTCTGTCGCCATAAACAAAACTCAAATCCAAAGGGATCCAAGGCCATCAACATCAATGCAGCCACACTGAAACTCTTAGAAGAGAAAGTAGGAGATACCCTTGAACAAATTGTTATAGGAGACCAGTTCCTGAACATAATTCCAGGAGCACAGACACTGAGTACAACAATTAAAGAATGGGACCTTTTCAAACTTAGAAACTTTTGTAAGGCAAAGGACACAGTGGAAAAGACCAAATGGCAGCCTACAGACTGGGAAAAGATTTTCACCCATACTATATCCGACAAAGGGCTGATCTCCAAAATTTACAAAGAACTCAATACACTAATCAACAAAACACCAAACAACCCTATTAAAAAATGTGGTACAGAACTGAAGAATTCTCAATAGATGAAATCAAAAAAGCTGAAAAACACTTAAGAAAGTGTTCAACATCCGTAGCTATCAGGGAAATGCAAATCAAAACAACTTTGTGATACCATCTTACCCCTGCCACAATGGCTAATATTAGAAACACCAAAGATAATTTATACTAGAGAAGACATGAAGAAATGGGAACACTCCTCCACTGCTGGTTTGAGTGCAAACTCATACACCCATTTTTGAGATCAGTATGGGAATTAGTTTACCATCCCCTTCTTAGACATATTCCCAAATGATTCCCATCCATGCAGCAAAGACATCTGCTCAGCTATATTGATAGCAGCATCTTTTGTAATAGCAAGAACCTGGAAGCAACCTAGATGCCACTCAATTGAAGAATGGATAAAGAAGATGTGGCACATCTCTGCAGAAAAAAAAATAATGGAATCTTGAAATTTGCAGGCAAATGGATGTCTCTTGATGCAACCATTCTGAATGAGGTAACCCAGTCAAAAACATGAACATAGAATATACTCACTCATATATGGATTCTAGAGTTAGAGCAGTGGATCACGAGCCTATAATTCACACCACCAGTGGAACTAAGATACAAGGTGTATTCTAAGAGATCCATATAAAGTCCCTCACAGAAGGTTGAAAGGAGAAGTCCCCCAGAGCACATGGGAGGTTGGGGGGGTCACAGAATGTAGAGAGAATTAGGAGAAAGAGAATGGGAGGAGGAAAGCAGGTGATCCTATGAAGATTGAGTCAGGGTAGGAATAGAAGACAGTAGAGAGAGAGAATGACAGAGAGAGAGAGGGAGAGAGAGAGAGAAACAGTATAAAAGAGAGAGCCATTAGTGGTTTAAAGAGAAAACTGAATCTAAAGAGAGGTCTAGAGACCTACAAACCTGTTGCCAACTAACAATTTGAGCAACCATGGAAAGGCTACCATAAATTCCCTTAATGAGTACCGAGATCAACAACTACCTTATTCACCATCAGAGAACCCTCCTCTAGTACTGTTGGAAACAGAAGCAAACACCCATACCTAAACACTGAGTCGAACTAGAATCTAGATGCAAAGGGAGAGGAAAAGACCTGGTTGTAGAAACATACAGACAGCTGACCTGAACAAGGAGTAGATAACAGGCCTCTAGACTGATAGCTTGGCATCCAGAATGGGACTGACTCAGGTGTCTCTGAATATGAGTCTCAGCCAGAAGGACTGAGCAGTCTTGAGGACCTCAGATAGTGGAACCAGGATGTATTGTGGTACAAAAAAAGGAACTTGCAGACACATGGAGAGACTCCCTTAACCTAGAAACAGGAGAGAAGTCCTAGCCCCTACTTCAATTGACTTGACAGATATACATGACCTCACCAGGATGGCATTGCCATTCATGTGGAATTGGGGTGGGGGGGATGGATGGGAGGGTATTTAGGGTTCATGAGAGGGGGCAGCGTGACGAATGGAGGGAGGGAGAGGGAACTGGGATAGACATGTGAAATAAAAAATAAGTTAGAAAATTGTTGCATAAAACAGTTTTTAAATGTTTAAATTCAGAAGGTTACATGATATGTGTGCGTTTTTTACATTGTTAATGTATTACTTAAATCAAAGGGTTGAAATTTAAGATCACAGCCATACACTGTATGTACTAACCAAAAGTGGAGATGCTCATTTTTTTATGACACAGAAGGCAATCCGTTCTTGTTTGTGCTAAATTTTGTAAGCGTAAGTTATTTAGATAAACTGAGTCACATAGCTGTTTTATGTTTCCATAAAGGAGTTTGAAATTAAAATCAGTATTTTTAAAGCTAAATGTGACAATGCAAAGTTCTAGTATTATAAAAGCTGGTAACCTATTATAAAAGGTTAAGAAACACAAGTTAACGGCAATCCTTATAGATTAACTGTTGGTTATAGTCAAACAAAGTATTAATGATTAATAACAGGAATAAACCTCACTATGTCTCCTATACATGTGGTAAAAGTGTAAGCTTAAAGCAAGTAACTTACATCCAAGTCATCTATTAAGATCTACCGAGAAAGACTTCTAATACTACAGAGATCTTTAGAATAAGGCATTTAAATGTTAACTAAAAAGCTGTAATAACTTCAAACAAAATTACAGAACCTAACAATGACCCAAGGTCTCTAAAGAACATTGTGGGGCAGCATGAATTGTCATGACATGGACTGGGTAGCAAGATGCTCAAACACAATGCCTGATGCTAGATAGAACCCAGCTCAGACTGTGTTGTAGGGTACTGGAAAATTGTCTGTGCCACCTTTGCCTAGACAAAATAACGTCAGAGTTTTCCAAGTCCTAGTTACACAGAGAAAAACAACAAACAAGTAACAAAAAATAAGCAAACCAAAAAATCTCTCATATTATGTACTTGGTGAAAAACTCCCCTCAATGCCATAGACAATTGGTTATGGTAGGAATATAAGGAATGGTCCCTGCCGTTTTATTTAATACATTCAAAAGTTACATAACATTTATCCTTCTCAGATCTCTGATACGACTGATGGCTTGGCTAAACAAAACTTTGTGAGATTGACAATATTAGGTGGCCTTAATATGGCTCCTAAATAAGGATCTAAAAATATAAAGACATAAAACTACTTTTAGAGCAATTATTTGTTAATTATGCATACAGTGTTCTGCCTGCATATATCTGCAGGTCCAAAGAGGGTATCAGATCTCATAATAGATGTTTTTGAGCCACAATGTAATTGTTGGGAATTGAACTCAGGACTTCTAGAAGAGCAGCCAGTACTCTTAATCTCTGAGCCATATCTCTAGCTCAAGACATATAAGTCTTAAAGATATAACAATAATTTACAATGTAAAAATTCAGAGCTTAACTTTTCATTAAGTTCTGAAAAGCTATCCAGGAGTGACTCCCAGCTGTTTAGTCACAAGCTCAAGGTTTTATATTTATTTTGGTTGTCATCTATGTGTAAATGTGAAGGACATTTCATCAGGACTAAGGTACTTCTGACCAATCTATACATGGATCTCTCATGACAGAAGAAAAATGTACAAACTTCTAACCCAAATCTGTCATTTTTGCTAGGACTCAAAGGCATAAGTACATTCCTGCTCTTTTACAGATACCCAATTAATGCGGTTAAATAAGGATCAGGATAAACAAATAGGCCGAATAGATGTTTATTCAGGGAGAAATAACTTACAACCTAGACAGATGAACACCAGGAAATTCAACCCGATCCTCTCCTGTCTGAGTCACGCTAGCAAGAGTGCTTTTCCTGTCTCTCCCTCTGACCTCCTTCCACAGGTCACTCCGCCCAAGGCTCCATCCCCTAATTGGCGTGGTCAGTGCCACAGAAGGACTATCTCACTACACCCAGTATCTACTTTTTCTACAATACAGATTTAAGTACAGATTGGTGATGATAATATATCTAAAACATTTATGTTATTTTATACAACACAGTTTATATAGGTTTCAGAGGATCAAATGTTGTAAGCTAGGATCCACTTCTTACTGGTCAAAAGGACTGCCTACAAGCACAACTTGAACCAATACAGCCAATGTGAATCTTCAACAGGGTGTATAAACTAATGCCTCTGATAATTTTCCATTTCCTAAATCCCCCCTCTTTTTTTTTTTTTTTTTTTTTTTTTTTTTTTTTTTTTTGGTTTTTCTAGCATTTTACCCTTCTTGGGCCCAAGAAAACACACTACAAAAGTAAGCAGGAAGTAATACATGAAAGAATACTTTTCACCTTTTTCCTTGTTGAGATGCTATATCAAAAGAAAACTCCTATACATAGCGGGCTAGGTGACTAACCTGTACAACAACAAAAAAAAAAAAAAAAAAACACCAGAATTCTTTTACCTATTGGAGGCCCAAAAATTGAGCCTCTAATGTCAATAGGAAAGAGGGAATGTGATGGAAAATATAATAACTAAAAGGTATAAAATTAGGACTTATGGCAATAAGGAAAAAATAAAGAGAACAAGAATTTCTGCCAGTAGATAAATTCCTGACTACAGTGTACAGAGCCCATATCCTGTTCTCAGGAGAAGTAAAAACAAAGAAAAACATCCAACCTTTCCGGTGTGCTTATCAATGTTACATAAACAAGTGACAGATACTATTAACTTAGATCCATGATGACCTTGTAAATAAACACTGTACTCTATGAATTGCCTGTATCTTGGAAACCTTGTGAAATGAGACTAGTGGTCTAAAAACCATTCAAAATTTTAAGCCACTACAATACTTTTCTGAGAGAATAAGATCCCAGGTGGCTTGATTTTTAAAAATAAAAACCTTTTGCTTTTGCAGGCAGGAGTCACTTCCTTGGAGGTTGAGGAAACCCATAGTCATAATAGTAACAAGCTGCCTAAGGAGGCTTTTTAGGCTATAGAACTCCAGGTGACAGCTATTTGAAAATCAAAACACTGATGTGTCAGGGATATGCCTATATTACTTCCTTCTTACGTTTGCAGTGTTTTTGAGATGCAAATATGCTAAAATGCTAGACAATACCATCAGAAAGAATGGGAATTCAGAAAATCGAATATTTATCAAAGGCATTAGTTTGTAGAACCTGTTGAAGGTTCACATCAGCTGGACTGGTTCACCATAAGTCCAGGAAGAACAATATTCAGGAGTAGGCTGTAGTTAGCAACTGATGCTCATCTGCCAGAAGCACAAATAGGCTGCCAAATATTCAAAGAGGGAACAGAAGTTAAAACGTATATATTTAATTGGAACGCTTAGCTCCTTACCTTTAGTGATCAAGAAGGACAGGAAGACCAGGGAGAAAGTTCCATCCTCAGGTTATCTGTACTTATCTGCTGATGGGAGAAGTCATTCTCTATATGTTTTTCATACTGGTTAATAAATAAAGCACTGTTGGCCAATAGAAAAGGAAGATAGGAGGGACTAGGAGACAAAGAGGAAAGAGGAAGCAGTAAGGAGGAGTCAAGATGGAGAGACCTGGGATACCCGAAGGCTGCCCCACTCCCCGGTAAGGAGACCATGTGGAAACACATAGAAATGGGTTAGTAATTAAGACAGAGCTAGCCGATAAGAAACAAGTAACTGACTAACAGAATTTTATCTAATTCAGGGTCTTGGTGTGATAATTGGGGCTGACATGCAGGTGGGACAAGACCAGCGGTGGAAGGAAAAACCTTACTCCTTACAATCTGCAGTCCTTTTGACCTGTAAGAAGTTGATCCAAGCTTTATGACATTTGATCCTCTGAAGCCAATATAAACTGTGTTATATAAAAGGACATAAAAGTTTTAGATATATTACCATTACCAATCTATGCTGAAACCCATACTGTAGAAAAAGTAGATGTTGAGTATTTGTAATACAGCAGGAATATACTTATGCCTTTGAGACATATATTCAGGCAGAACACTGTATGCATAATTAATAAATAAATGTTCAAAAACAACTTTTATATCTTTCTATTTTTAGATCCTTATTTAGGAGCCATATTAAGGCTGCCTAACACTGCCAAGCTCACAAAGTTATGGTTAGCCCAGTTATCAATATAGTCAGACCTGAGAAGGATATATTTAATTAAATGACAGGGACCAGTCGATATACTCCTAGCCATAACAAATTATCTATAGCACTGAGGGCAGAAGTTCTTCACCAAGGACATAATGTGTGAGGGTATTTTTTCTTTGTTTGTCTTTTCTCTGTGGAAGAGGGACATGGAAATCTCTGATCTTATTTTGTCTAGGCAAAGGTGCAAACAATTTTTCAGTACCCTGCAGCCTCTACAAAGTCTAAGCTGGGTCCTACCTGGCAGTAGACATTGTATTTGCACATGTTGCACCCTGGTCAGTGTCATAACAATCTATGCTGCCCTAATCTTCTTTATAGGCCTAGGGTCATTGAAAAGATCTGTGATTCTTTGTCTGATATTATTACAGCTTTTTAGTTAACATTTGGATGCCTTATTCTATACAGATCCCTGTAGTATTAGAAGTCTGTCTAGGTATATCTAAATAGACAACTTTGTGTCAGTTACTTGTTTAAGCTTAAACTTTTAGAACATGTATGGGAGACAGAGTGAGGTTTATCCCAGTTATTAATCATTAATACTTAGTTTGATTATAGCGAACAGTTAATTTATAAGGATGGCTAGTAACTTGTGTTTCTTAACATTTTATAATAAGTTATAAACAGCTTTTATAAAACAAGAACTCTGTATTGTCAGGTTTAGCTTTAAAAATACTGATTTTAATTTCATACTCCTTTTAGGGAAACATGAAACATCTTTGTGACTCAATTTATCTAAATAGCTTATACTTACCAAATGTAGCAAAAAACAAGGACGCATTGTGTTTTGTATCATAAAAAATGAGCACCTCAACTTTTTGATAGTACATAATGCTTATGGCTGTGATGTTAAATTTTAGCCCTTTGATTTAAGTACAAACATTAACAATATAATAAAAGCACAAATATCTTGTAACCTTATAAATTTAAACATTTAAATCTGTTTTAAAAAATGATTACATATCCTGTAATGTATTTTTGTGGTATCAAAAATAAACTGCCCTTTATATATTTAAACACCTTATGAACTGGGTGATTGTTGAATTTATGTTAATTTCTAGTGTTAATAATTGTAAACTTTTAACTAGTTTCAGTTTTTAACAGCTTTGGCCAAAAAAAACAGTATATCATCTACATTAAAAGACATCTGATTTTCTGATCATCTGAATGTAATGGCCAGTTTTCAGAAATATATTTTGAGCTTAGGGCTGTTAGCATTAGACCACAAAATCATTTAAACTATTTTTGTTTTAGATATATTCTTGTAATAAAACAGGTTTATAACAGAAATCACAGATAGACGTTTTTTCAGTTCATTAACATTTAGTAAGATTTAAAGAAAATATTCTATGATCTATCCTATCTTTGTGAGTCTAAAGTCCTATATGTAACTTTAATCCCAACTAAGAAACACTATAACCTTAACTATCAGTCTTCAACTCCATCAAAGAACACACAAGGATAATATATAAACTCTAGAATTGAAAGGGACAACTCACCTGGTCAGATCTGACATTCTTCTGTAATGTTCCATCTTCAAACTATAGGCCATGGTGTGTAGAGCAAGTGTAAGGAGTACGTTTTTTTCCGCCCACCACCTGGTCTTGTCCCGCCACCCCGCCAGCCCCATTTAAAACATTGAGACTCTGTATTAGATATAATTCTGTAGGCCAGGTACTTGTTTCTTATCGGCTAGCTCTGCCTTCAGTATTAACTCATTTCTGTTGATCTGTGTATTTCTCTTACAGGGGAGCCGGCGGGCATACTGCTTTCTCCACACACTCCATCTTGACTCTCCTCACTACTTTCTCTTTCCTCCTTGTCTCCTAGTCCCACCTATCTTGCTTTCCTATTGGCCAACAGTGTTTATTCATTAACCAGTATGAGAAACATATTCAGAATGACATCTCCCATCATCTCCTCTTTTCTGTCTAAAATAACATGAAGGGTTTTAACCTAAACATAGCAAAATATATAACACAACAGTTATCAAGTAGGAATCACAGTTAACAATAGTTAGTCCATTAACATTTAGCAAGACTAAAAGAAACTATTCTATCATCTATCCTATATTTGTGAATCCTATATGTAACTTATCTTTAAACCTAACTAAGGAAAACTATAACCATAACTATTTGTCTTCAACTCCATCAAAGACCACAAAAGGTTAATATATAAACTCTAGAAATGACAGAGGCAACTCACTGCCTGGTCACCTGAAATTCTTTTGTAATCTTTCATCTTTAGCCCATAGGCCATAATGTGTCTAGCAGACTCTTTAGCAAAGCAGGAAACTTTAAACTGTCTTCTTGTATTGGCAGTTTGTCAGTCACTTTTCTCTGTGTCCTGCAGACTGTCTGACAGACTCTTCCATGAAGCAGGAACTCTGTAGTAATGTCCATTTTGAATCAGCAGTCACTTTTCTGTGGGTCCTGCATGTCCAGTTTATACAGTATAAAGTCAAACAGTCCAACAAGAGCAGTATCTTGTCCAAATGGCTAGTTGCTATATTGAAAGCAAACTCCATAACAAGTTTCTTCTATGTCCATCTTCCATCTTTCTTTTTGATTCAGGTGGTGCTGCCAGGAGCATTTATGTCTCACTGTCACGAAAACCCTAAACCATTTATGCCATATTCTGTAGGTCTTTGAAAGGTTTGAAGAATACCTATTTACCTTAAATACATGTCTGTATATCTAGAAATCCTAACTAACTTAACTACAAGTTTTGACTATTATAAGTAACTAACTATGATCTGCACAAAATTATACAATATATTTATTACTGAGCTATATAAACACAATACCTAAACAAGACAAATATAGATATTACAAAATTGACCTCAAATTGTATGAATAAATGAAAATCCATTCCAAAATGAAGTATTCATATCTATACCATAATCCCCTTCTTACCTTTAAAAAGAGATTGGTTGTTGTCATTAACCTTTTATAACCAACCCCATATAAATTTAAACAAAGTTTTGTAAACAATAAGCAAAATTTTGTTAAATGCATGAATGAAAGTAGACTTGTGCAGATTGCTGGGACGTCACAGCTAATAGGTGTTGCCACTTACTGGACCCTCTGGGCTGCATGAAACACATCAGCTGGACAGGCGTCATGTGTGTGCCAGCAGAAAATGCAAAGCTGGGGATTGGCAAAGATGAGAACCAGTGAGTACTTTCTCAGGGCTGCTGTGGAGGTAAAGTTGTCAGGCAGAGGCAAATGTCCCACAAGCTGTGGTGTGTCTACCTGGTCAGGTAAGTGACCCTGCCCATTCTGGGATAGTGGGGGAAGGGAGCCACATCTGCGGCCTTGGTGATATCCAGGTCTAGAAAAACTACAGATCTTGCTTATGACAAAAGATATTGATGCACAATAAGAATAAGGAGAAAAATATAGGATGAATAGATGTTTATTCAGGGGGAAATAACTTACAACACAGACAGATGAACACCAGCAGTTTACTGGTTCCAGGATAGGGTCCCCGTCCAACAGGCAAAAGAGCTCTCCGAGTATCCTCCTCAGAATTAGTTCCCCCATGTCAACTCCGGATCTGTCTCCACCACCAGTGGGCGTGGTCTATGCCACAGCCAAGGACAAAGTGAATATCTCACTACAAATACTGAATTCTCCATTTAATTCATACCTCAAACTTTAGTCAACCAATAGTGGGGCAATGGCAGAGGTGTTTTATTAATATGTATAAAGAGCAAATAGGAATTGCTTCCCCTAATACTAAAGAAACTCCATAACTGCTTGTATTATTTGCCTTAAGGAACCCCATACTTGCATATATGTCCTGCCTGAAGGGTGTATATAAGCCCATATGGGCCCAAATATATTGTTTTTAGATAGGAGACATTCAGCATCAAGGCCCAGACACTGTATATTAGGAAAGATAACATTTTAGGGACAATAGGAGGTATTTGAGCTCTGTATACTCATGACGAGTTGGAATGGATTCCCATATAGATTTCAGACAAGACAGGCAGGCAGAATGTGTTACAGAACTGTCAAAGCCACTCAGAGAAGCTTTATATGCAATTGGGGGATGAGATTCATCTTTAACTACTTGGTGGCAGTACACATGTTTAATATCAGAACTGAGGAGGCTGTCAGTAAACAAAAATGAAATACAATAATAAAACAAAACACATAATGAAGAATTAGATACACCTTAATATGAGTCACATCATCTGGTGGTATCCTGCTTGTATAAAGGGTATTGAAGGAGGAGGCTCTCCTTCTGTTGCTGCTTACCCTAGTTATGGCTACCAAGTATATTAGTGTACTAGATTTAGAGTCTTCTTCTTTGGATTTTTGGTGTACAGTGATGACCAGCTGAGACATGCACCCTGGTGAACAAAATAACTGCTATAGCCTTCAGATTCTCACTGTTGGACAGCCAATTTTGGACTACCTGGATCACAGCCTATGAGACATTGTAATGAATTCACTCTACATATATGGAAAGAGTCATCCTGTCATGCCTGTTCATGCAGAGAACCTCGCATAATGCAGTTAGTTTTTGCTTTCTTTTGATTTTAACCTGCTCACTGAACGTGTGTTGTCTAAAAATATTGCTCACAAATACAAACTTCCTAATTCCTTTTCTCTCCAACTATTCAAATTTCTATGAAGACTACTTTTTCATTACTACGCATTTTCCAAGCATTTGCTATGAGTTTCAGGGATAAAACTCCAACATTCATAGAGCCATCTTCCACCTTGCTAGCAGGATTAAGATCAACTATCTGGTTTTTCATCTGGTTCCTGCATCTCTTTCTTGATTTTAAGTGCCTGTGACAACTAAGTAAAGAGCAAATTCAGTTCACCTAAACTCAGTATGAAGCTACACAACAATTATCTCTCTTTGTATCCCTAAATCTCTCTGTAGTAATTTGGCTGTACCATGTCAAAGGAGAAACTCCTTATTTACAAACAGCCCCTAGGCCAATCCTCATATCATAGAACAGGTCTTTCACAAGCTGCTTAAGGGGGTATTACTGGCATGGTCTGCCAGATGGTTCAGTTTCCTTCTAGAGAAAAACAAAGTTTGGCAAGATGGGCAAGATGAGCAAAATGACAACAGTTTAAAAAAGTAAACACTGTTGTGTTCAGGGGTTGACTGAGCAAGCAAGCCTTCTGTATAGGTCCTGACTCATAAAGAAAGAACATAGCTCCTTCTCAAACCCATTAATGAGCTTAGCAGATTGAGTATCAGCCTCAGGAACTAGACTTATACTCTCAGGTATTGAGAATGAAATAGAACCTCTCCTTTTACATAATGAAGATGCTTAGGAAAGAATGCAATTGCCTACATCCAGGGCCTTTGTGGAGGGGTTGCTGCATATCCTGTGAAAACAACTCTTCCCACCACATGGAGCTGGGGTTTTCTGAGAGTAAAGCTTAGTCAGTAAAGTACACCAGAAGCAATGAGTTCTCCTCATGATGCAATGCTTGAGTAGCCTTCTCATGAGCTGGTCAAATTGAAAGAAAACTGCTACGGAATTCTTAAAAGTCTCAAATGTCTTCCATCTCCCCGTGAAAGTAGAGAACAGGAAGCTATTAATCATAAGAAGCTTAATTAGAGTAAGACTTATGTTAAGCAAGACCTCCCTTCCCGAGTTTTTATCTTTTCTGTGTCCTGCCTTTCCTTTTTTCCTCATCTTCTGGCACCTTTACCCCAAGACCTGTCAGGGAAGTGTAAACGTCTGTTTTATGTTACTCATGTACTATTATATAATGATGGTCCTATATTTCTATTGAAGACTTTAATTGCCTTCCTGCCCTTACTTGATGTTTCCTATTACTATTTAAATTATTCAGAGTGTCAAATAAGTTGGTAATAGCTAACTGTCACAATAAATAGGTGACACAGCATTTAACTAGCAAGGAGCAATGGCACAGACTCCAGTTCTGAAGGATGTCATCATCATCAATTTAAACAATTAATCATAATGTGAAGATATTGCCCATTAACTCTCCAAGAGGGAGCTTTACAGAACTCTTCATGGAATAGGGGATTATTGGATTACATAATTATACTATTATTTACATTGTCTTGAGTATTATGACCAAGTATCAACTTAAATAATTTAATTATGTAATTAAATGATCTGTCACACTTCACAACAGAAAGTGGTACCTAATTCCAGGTGTCATGGATGATATAATCATGTTTTATATAACTGAATGATCAAATAATGAGTTCACGTACCATCATCCACTTCCCTAAGGTGGCTCCAAACCACACTCGTGAACAATGCTGTCATCATTGATTTAAATAATTTCATTACATAATTAATATTTAGATGGTATAAAATACCTGACTCCACATTGTGGCACAATAATCCACTGACATGGATTACCTAATGTCCTATTTTCATAAATAAATAATAACATAATAAGAGGATGAAATGATCTGACTTACTCGACACAAGTTGTGTCTCACATGACTCCCACATGATTGTGTGAAACTCCCTGGTTCATCCCTTAATTAATCACAGAGTTGAGTAGGAAAATGTGTAAATGATGAAATGTCATTGTGTATGCAGGGCTTTAAAAAATATCACATATTTAATATTGGATAACTGCCTCAAATAATCCAATAATCCCTAAGTCTACTCTAACGAATGGATTGTCACACTCCTGAAGGAAGTTAACTGTGGCAAACTCACCTTTTGATGAATAATTGTGAGTCTTATTATCTTTTAGTCCATAGTTTTACTTATTAGGAGATAGAGCATTCATAAACAGAAGTCTTTGAACAGTTTCTCCACAGAATATATTCACTGATCATAGGTAATCTTGATTGGGTAACCAGTAATAGCTGTAGGCAAACTTCCAGATATTTGGCTATGTCTTGGTTAATGGAATCAAATGCTGTTATTAAAAGTTTTAGGAGATAGTTTTCTTGGGAGATTGTAATGACCCATTACAACACCTCAATGTAGGTGCTCTCTGGCTCATGGCCCAGGATACAGAATGCAAGCATGGTTGCCAGGCAACATTTATGGTAAAACATTCTGTCATATTCTCCTGCACCTCCCACATGCTAAAATTAGAATACCCAAAAATGGACAACACTTACAACCTCACTGATTTTCTCACAAAAACAAAGCAGGGCTCTTTTTTTGAGTCATACCTAGTTACCAGTCTCTCAAGCTATTACATTCCTATAGTGATATAAACATGAAAACTAAAGCATCATTATGCCACTCAAGTACATTGATGAGCATTAAAACATACTTTCTATGGTTCAATTTCTCATTTCCAGTATGCAAACAATACCGATAATCACCTCTACCATACTAGTTTTCAATTTACTGAAAACGAAATAAACATCTATTCATTCACTTAACTTTAGATCATCTTGATCACATGGTTTCTCAGAGTTGTTATGATATGCATTTGGCTGATGACTAAGGATTTTGAGCACAGTAATATGTTTCTTTAAGTCACTTTTGATTCCACAATTTATACTTCTCTGTGGAGTCCTGTATCCCAATTTCTAATATAGTTATTTAGAGTTATTTAGAATTGGTGGTGTGTCATGTTATCAGCAAAACAGAGTTCATCTGACGAGAATTCCTGATCATGAGATTATTCAGTTATTCTATTTTTAAACTTGGTGGTGACTTTGTCCTTCGTGTGTCACTTCTGTTGCAACTTATCAGAAACTGATGATGCAAAATAATACAGATATTTTTAAAATCGTGTAATCATTCGATTGTTAAAAATCTTATATTATGTAATCAGTAACCACTGGATAATGCAGTGTCCTTCATTCTCTGGGCACTGCTTCTAGTACCGATCTCCCGCTGTGTCAGTCGAACAGTAGCCAAATGATGGAATAAACAATCATTACTTACGCAATCAAATAAGTTAATAATTGGATAGTCCTCCATACTTAACTTTCATAAGATGGAACCAAACTACAGTGATTGTCAAGTAAGTAGTACTTCCTTGCCACGGTTAACTCCCATGGAGGAATGGTCCGACTCTAGTCAAGAAGAACACCATCTTCATCGATTTAAATAATGAATATATAATGGAAATGATTGAATAATGTCATGGTGGTGCATACTTAAATCCCACATGGAGTAGTCAGACTGATCTCTTCCTGGATTAATGAGGAATTTAAAAAAATTGATATTAATAAGTGGGCATTTTGTATTAACACTGACTAGATAGCACCAAAATCCTAAAACTATCAGTGATGTAATAATCAATTTACATAGTTAAATGAGGAAGAAATGAGATGATGTTACATCATCAACTCCCAAAATCTAACACCAAAAGGGATTTATGGTGCATAACATTACCTGTATTTTAAATATGTTAATTAAATGAAATTATGATTTAATTTCCTATGTAACAGTTAAGGGAGTAAGTGTAGTATTAGATGATGTGATGGTCTGGCACGATGGACTCCCGTAAGGAGGCTCAAACTCCAGTGATCACTGAATACATAATGACAGATTTTCATAAATACATGAATAAACATTAAACAAGTGGATGGTGTTGTATGCGTGAAGCCTAAATTATTGATCAATAATGAAGAGTCATTGTATTCGTAATCATAGATTTGAACAAAAAAAATGAATGCATAAAGAGATAATTTCTCATAATTCACCCCTAGAGAGATAACCAAATGATATCAACATTGATTTAAATAAACAAAGAAATAAAGTAAGAAAGAAATCACAAGATACAATTTAACACCAACAAGGTGGATCCAGACTCCAATCTTCTTGGAGTAGAAAAAGACAGATTTGAATAATGAAATAATCAGATAGTTAGATTGTCTGTCACACTTGAGTCACACAAGGTGGCACCAAACTTCAGGGATCACAGATTATATAATGAAAGAATTTAATAATTATATCTTTAAATATTAAAGACGTTGACTTTTTTTGTATCATCAATTCCTGAGAAGACTTTCCAGATATGAAAATGTATGCTGTCATCACGCATTTTTAAAATGCCATCAGTTAATCGTCAGATAATCATACTGTCTTGCCTGATGAATTCTGTTGGCCTGACCCCATCACAAGCACCTGAATCTCTGTTGTGGTGCGGCAGGACGTGAGATAATTGGCCCAATCGTGGCATAGAATTAGGAGCAACAATGTTGATATCAACTGAAAAGATGGCTGCAGCAGGGGCATCACCAGCATAGATGAGTGAGAGATGTTCTTCCCTGTTCTGAGTCGTCATCCTTTTGCCTGATCTCGGTGATGGTGCCGACCTCATAGTGCCACTCCTTTTTCTCATGGTAGATCACAACCGATGTGAAGATGTGGAGGAACAGCAGATAGTCAACACCCAGACCACCATGCCGGCCTTGGTGAAGTTCTTGTACTTCTCGGAAGGCAACGTGCAACCTTAAGGACTCAATCATCCAGCATCCCTCGTACTCTGGGAGATGCATAGATCATTCAGAAAATGCTCTGCCCATGTCTACAACTTTCCTAACCTTGTCCCTGACAGATATTTTCACCCTAACCGTAATCGGTGATGGCACTGTCTGTCGTTTACATAATTTAACGAATTAGATAAGTCAGTAATACCTAACTGTCACAATAAATAGGGGATGTAGCATTTTGCTGGCAGGGAAGCATGGCCAGACTCCAGTCATGAACGATGATATCATCCGCAATTAAATCAATGTATCATAAAATGTGATGATATTGCACATTAACTCCACAAGAGGGAGCTTTACAGGTCTCTTCATGGAATATACATAACTATACAAATATTTACATTATCTTGGCATTAACACAGATTGTTAATTTAAATGCATTAATTATGTAATTTGATGACCTGTGGCACCAGATTCCAGGTGTCATGGATGATATAATCATTGTTTTATATAACTAAATAATCAAATAATGAGTTTATGTAACATCATCCACTTCCCTAAGGTGGCTCCAAACCAGGCTCATGAACGATGCTGTCGTGATAAATTGATGTATTTTAACTACATAAATGATATTAGGATGGTCTATAATAATCGCCTCACACATCGCGTCACCACAATCCACTGATCATGGATTATCTAATGTCCTATTTTAATAATCAAATAACAACATAATCAGAGGATGAAATGATCTGCCATACTCCACACAATTGACTCTCTGTTGACTCCCACATAATTGTGGGAAACTCCCAGGTTCATCAGTTATTTAATCACAGAGCAGAGTAGTAACATGTTTAAATGCTGATCTGCCATTGTGGATGTAGGGTTTTTAGAAGATATCACATATTTAATGTTGGGCAGTTGCCTCAAAAGAGATGGACTGAAATCCATTAATCACAAAGTCTACTCTAACAAATGGATTATCACCTTCCTGAAGGAAGTCATCAATGGCAAACTCACCTTTTGATGAATAATTGTTGGTCTTATTTGTCTTTTGTTCCATAGTGTGACTTCTTAGGAGAGATAGTATTCATAAAGAGAAGACTTTGAACTTTATCTTCACAGACTATGTTCTCTGATGATTAGGTAATCTTGAATTTGGTAACCAGTAAATGCTGTAGGCACACTTCCAGAGGTGTGGCTATGACTTGTTTAGGCGAATCAAATGCTGTCATTAAAAGTTTTAGGAGATAGTTACCTTGGGAGACTGTTATGTCCTATGATAACACTTTCTCGAAGCTGCTCTCTCGTCCTTGGCCCATGATACCAGGATACAGAATGCAACAGGGTTGCCCGGCAACATTTATGAACCTACATTCTGTCCCATTCTAGTGCCCCTCCCACATGCTTAAAGGAGTATACCCACCGATGAGCTAACCTTACAGCCTCACTGAGTTTCTCACAAAAACCAAGCAGGGCTCTTTCTTTTGAGTTCTACATATTTACCAGTCTCTCAAGCTACAACTTGCCTATAGTGACAAAAGCATGAAAACGAAAGCATCCTTGTGCCATTCAAGTACAATGATGAGTATTTTAAACCTGTTTTCTATGCTTCAATTTTCTAATTTCTACAATGGAAACAATACAATTAATCGCCTCTACCATAATCCTTTTCTCTTTATTGAAAATAAAATAAATTCCTCTGCATCCTCTTACCTTTAGAGGAGCTTGATCCCCTGGTTTCTCAGAGTTGTTTAGATTTGCATTAGGGTGATGATTAAGGATTTTGAGCAGTGTCTTCTGTTTCTTTCAGTCATTTTGGATTCCTCAATTGACTGTTCTCTATTAAGTCCTGAACCCCGCTTTCTAATATGGTTATTTAGAGATATTTATTGTTGGTGGTGTGTCATGTTAACAAACCGACTGAGTTCATTAGATAAGATTCCATGATCAGGAGATTATTCAGTTATTCCATTTTTAAAATCGGTGGTCACTGTGTCCTTCATGGGTCAGTTCTGTTGCAACCTCTCAGAAACTGATGATGCGAAACAGTACAGTATTTTTTTTATGTTGTGTAATCATTCGATTGTTTAAAACCTACTATTGCGTAATCAATAATCACTGTATAAGGCAGTGTCCCCTATTCTCTGGCCACTGCTTCTGGTACCGATCTCCTGCTGTGTCAATTCCACAGCAGCCAAATGACAGATGACACCGTCATTACTTACGAAATCAAATAAGTTAATAATTGGATAGTCCTCCATATATAACTTTCAAAAGATGGTACCAAACTCCAGTGATTGTCGAGGAAGTAGTACTTAGATAATTAAATAAAGCCACTTGATTAACTCCCGTGGAGCTTTGGCCCGACTCCAGTCAAGAAGAACAACATCTTCATCGATTTTAATAATTAATATATAATGAAAAATGATTGAAAAATGACATGGTGGTGCATACTTAAATCCCACATGGAGTAGTCAGACTGATCTCTTACTGGAATAATGTTGTTTTTAAAAAATTAAATTGAAAATTAATTAGTGGGCCTTTCATATTAACACTGTTGAGATGACACCAAAGTCCTACAACTATCGCTGATGTAAAGCTCTATTTACATAGCTAAATGATGAAGTAATGAGATGATATTACATCATCAACTCCCAAAATCTGACTCCAAACGGGACTTATGGTCCATAACGTTACCTCTATTTGAAATACGTAAATTAAATGATGAATTATTACTTAATTTCCTAGTTCAACAGTTACAGAAGTAAGTGAAGTATCAGATGACGTGATGGTCTGGTACAACGGTCTCCCCAAAGGAGGCTCAAAACTCCAGTGATCACTGAATACATAATGACAGGTTTTCACAATTAAATGAATAAACATTAAGCAAGTTGATGGTGTTTTATGCGTAAAGACTAAATGATTGCTCAATACTGAAGAGACATTGAGTTCTTAATCATAGATTTGAACAAAAAATGAATGAATAAAGAGATAGTTTCTCATAATTCACCCCTAGAGAGAAAACAAAATATCAACATTGATTTAAATAAAGAAAGAAAGAAAGAAAGAAAGAAAGAAAGAATTCACAAGATACAATTTAACACCAACAAAGTGGATCCCAGTCTCCACTCGCCCTGGAGTAGAAAAAGACAGATTTGAATAATGAAATAATCAGATAGTTAGATGTTCTGTCACACTTGAGTCACACAAGGTGGCGCCAAACTTCAGGGATCACAGATTATATAATGAAAGAATATAATAATTACATCTTTAAATAAGTAAGCATTGACATTTTTTTGTATCATCAATTCCTGGGCAGACTTGTTGACTGTTCTCTATTAAGTCCTGAACCCCGCTTTCTAATATGGTTATTTAGAGATATTTATTGTTGGTGGTGTGTCATATTAACAGCCCGACAGAGTTCATTAGATGAGATTCCATGATCAGGAGATTATTCAGTTATTCCATTTTTAAAATCGGTGGTCACTGTGTCCTTCATGGGTCAGTTCTGTTGCAACCTCTCAGAAACGGATGATGTGAAACAGTACAGTTTTTTAAAATCGTGTAATCATTCGATTGTTAAAAATGTACTACTACGTAATCAGTAATCACTATATGAGGCAGTGTCCCCCATTTTCTGGGCACTGCTTCTGTTACCGATCTCTTGCTCTGTCAATCCCACATGACCATCATTACTTACACAATCATGTAAGTTAATAATTGGATAGTCCTCCATACTTAAATTTCATAAGATGGAACCAAACTCCAGTGATTGTCAAGGGAGGAGTACTTAGATGACTAAATACTGCCACATGATTAATTCCCATGGAGGAATGGCCCTACTCCAGGGAAGAAGAACAACATCTTCATCGATTCAAATAATTAATATGTAATGAAAAATAATTGAATAATGTCATGGTGGTGCATACTTAAATCCCACATGGAGTAGTCAGACTGACCTCTTCCTGGAATAATGATTTATTTATAAAATTAAATTGATAATTAATTAGCTGGCGTTTTATATTAACACTGACAAGATGGCACCAAAGTCCTAAAACTATCGCTGATGTAATGATCTACTTACAGAGCTAAATGATGAAGTAATGAGATGATGTTAAATCGTCTACTCACAAAATCTGACTCCAAAAGGGACTTAGGGTCCATAACATTACCTGTATTTCAAATACGTTAATTAAATGATGATTTATTATTTAATTTCCTACTTTAACAGGTAAATAAGTAAGTGTACTATTAGATGATGCTATGTTCTGGCACGATGGACTCCCCTAAGGAGGCTAAAATCTTCAATGGTCACTGAATACGTAATGACAGATTTTCATGGTTCAATGAATAAACATTAAATTAGTGGATGGTGTTTTATGTGCAAAACCTAAAGATTGATGAATACTGAAGAGTCATTGAGTTCTTAATCATACATTTGAACAATAAAATGAATGAATGAAAAGATAATTTCTCATAATTCACCCCTAGAGAGATAACAAAATGATATCAACATTGATTTAAATAAATAAATAATGAAACCACAAGAGACATTTCAAGACCAACAAGGGGGCTCCAGACTCCACTCTTCCTGGAGTAGAAAAAGACAGATTTAAATAATGAAAGCATCAGATTGTTAAATCGTCTGTCACACTTGAGTCACACAAGGTGGCACCACACTTCAGGGTTCACAGATTATATAATGAATCAATTTAATGATTATATCTTTACATATCTAAGTCGTTCAACTTTTTTGTATCATCAATACCTGGGCAGACTTGCCAGATATGAAAGCGGATGCTGTCATCATGGATTTTTAATATTCCATCAGTTATTCGTCAGACAATCATACTTTCTTGCCTGGTGAATTCTGTTGGCCTGACATCCTCACCAGTGCCTGAATCTCTGTTGTGTTGCGGCAGGGCCTGAGGTAATTGGCCCATTCCTGGCATACCAGTAGTAGCCAAAATGTTGATATCAGCTGAAAAGTTGGCTGCAGCAGGGGCATCAACAGCATAGCTGAGAGAGAGATGTTCTTCCGTGTTCTGAGTCGTCATCCTTTTGCCAGGTCTCGGTTATGGTGCCGACCTCCTAGTGCTACTACGTCTTCTAGACGTAGACCGCAACCGATGTGAAGATGTGGAGGAAGAGCAAGTAGTCAACACCTAGACCACCATGCAGACCTTGGTAAAGTTCTTTTACTTCTCGGAGGGCACCATGCAATCATCTGGACTCTATTCTCCAGCATTCCTAGTGGTCTGCAAGACGCATAGACATTCAGAACATGCTCTGCCCATGTCTACAAGTTTCCTAATTTGTCGCTGACAGATATTTGCAACCTAAAAATAATCGGTGATGGCATTGTCTGTCGTTTAAGTAATTTAAAGAACTAAATAAGTCAGTGATAGATAACTGTCCCAATAAAGACGTGATGTAGCATTTAACTTGCAGGGAGGTATGGCCAGACTCCAGTATGAAGAATGTCATCATCATCCTTTGAAACCATGAATCATAAACTGTGATGATATTGCACATTAATGCCACAAGAGGGAGCTTTACGGGTCTCTTCATGGAATGGACAATTTTTGGTTTACATAATTACACTCATATTTACATTATCTTGGGGATTAACACAGATTGTCAATTTAAATACATTAATTATGTAATTAGGTGATCTGTGGCACAAGATTCCATGTGTCATGGACGATATAATCACTGTTTTATATAACTAAATAATCAAATAATGAGTTCATGTAACATCATCCACTTCCCTAAGGTGGCTCCAAACCAGGCTCATGAACGATGCTGTCGTGATTAATTTAAATATTTTAACTATATAATTGTTATTAAGATGGCCTATGATACTTGCCTCCCACATCGCGTCACCACAATCCACTGATCATGGATTATCTAATGTCCTAATTTAATAATCAAATAACAATATAATCAGAGGATGAAATGGTTTGCCATTCTTCACACAATTAAGTCTCAGTTGACTCCCACATGATTGTGGGAAACTCCCAGGTTCATCCCTTATTTAATCGAAGAGCAGAGTAGTAACATGTTTAAATGCTGAACTCTCATTGTGTATGCAGGGTTTTTAGAAGATATCACACATTTAATGTTGGACGGCTGCCTCGAAAGAGATGGACTGAAACCTAATAATCGCTAAGTCTACTCTAACAAACGGATTGTCACCTTCCTGAAGGAAATCAACAATGTCAAACTCACCTTTTTGATGAATAATCGTATGTCTTATTATCTTTTGCTCCATAGTTTTACTTCTGAGGAGAGAGAGTATTCATAAACAGAAGACTCTAAACTGTTTCTCCACAGACTATGTCCTCTGATGATTAGGTAGTCTTGCATTTGGGAACCAGTAAAAGCTGTAGGCCCACTTCCAGAGGTGTGACTATGACTTGGTTAGGCGAATCAAATGCTATCATGAAAAGTTTTAGGAGATAGTTATCTTGGCAGACTGTAATGTCCCATGATAACACTTTCTCGAGCTGCTCTCTCGTCCTTGGCCCATGATACCAGGATACAGAATGCAAGGAGGGTTGCCAGGCAACATTTATGTACCAACATTCTGTCACATTCTAGTGCCCCTCGCACAGGCTTAAAGGAGTATACCCACCGATGAACTAACCCTACAGCCTCACTGAGTTTCTCACAAAAACAAATCAGGGCTCTTTGTTTTGAGTTCTACATATTTACCCGTCTCTCAAGCTACAACATGCCTATAGTGACATAAACATGAAAACGAAAGAATCATTGTTCCATTCAAGTACAATGGTGAGTATTTTTAACCTGTTTTCTATGCTTCAATTTGCTAATTTCTAGAATGGAAACAATACAATTAATCGCCTCTATCATAATCCTTTTCTCTTTATTGAAAATAAAATAAATTCCTCTTCATCCTCTTACCATTAGAGGAGCTTGATCCCATGGTTTCTCAGAGTTGTGTAGATTTGCATTAGGGTGATGATTAAGGATTTTGAGCAGTGTCTTCTGTTTCTTTCAGTCATTTTGGATTCCTCAATTGACTGTTCTCTATTAAGTCCTGTACCCTGCTTTCTACGATGGTTGTTTAGAGTTATTTATTGTTGTTGGTATGTCATGTTATCAGCCCGACAGAGTTCATTAGATGAGATTCCCTGATCAGGAGATTATACAGTTATTCCATTTTTGAAATCGGTGGTCACTGTGTCCTTCATTGGTCAGTTCTGTTGCAAACTCTCAGAAACTGATGATGCGAAACCGTACAGTTTTTTTTTTTTTTTTAAATCGTGTAATCATTCAATTGTTAAAAATCTACTAGTACGTAATCAGTAATCACTGTATAAGGCAGTGTCCCCCATTCTCTGGGCACTGCTTCTGGGACCGATCTCCTGCTGTGTCAGTCCCACATCAGCCAATTGACGGATGACACCATCAATACTTATGCAAACACAATAAGTTAATAACTTGATAGTCCTGCTTAATTAATGTTCATAAGATGGAACCAAACTCCAGTGATTGTCAAGGAAGTAGTACTTAGATAATTAAATAATGCTACACGATTAACTCTGTGGAAGAATGGCCAGACCCCTGTCAAGAATAACAACTTCTTCATCGATTTAAATAATTAATGTACAATGATTAATTTTTCAATAATGACATGGTGGGTCATATGTAAATCCCACATGGAGTAGTCAGACAGATCTCTTCCTTGAAAAATGATGTGTTTAAAAAATTAAATTGATAATTACTTAGTATGCATTTTATTTTAACACTGACAAAGTGGCACCAAATTCCTAAACCTGTCACTGATGTAAAGATCTATTTACATAGCTAAATGATGAAGTAAGGAAATGATGTTACATCAACTCCCAAAATCTGATGCCCAAAGGGACTTATGGTTCATAACATCACCTGTATTTTAAATTCATTAATTAAATGATGAATTATCATTCAATTTCCTAGTTTAACAGCTAAGGAAGTGTAAGGAGGCCCAAACTCCAGGGATCACTGTATACATAATGACAGATACTCATAATTAAATGAATAAACATTAAACATTGGGTGGTGTTTTATCTGTGAAGCCTAAATGATTGCTCCATACTGATGGGTCATTGAGTTCTTAATCATAGAGATGAACAAAAAAATGAATGAATAAAGAGATAATTTCTGATAATTCACCCCTAGAGAGATTACAAATTGATATCAACTTTGATTTAAAGAAAGAAAATGAGAAAGAAAGAAATGAAGGAATGAAGAAAGAACGAAATCATAAGAGTCAATTTAACACCAACAAGGTGGATCCAGAATCCACTATACCTCGATTAGAAAAAGACATATTTGAATAATGAAATAATCAGATAGTTAGATCGTCTGTCACACTTTAGTCAGCTCCTCCACGGAAGCTCAGATTGTTAGTTGGGAGCAGTCTTGTAGTTCTCTACCATAAATGCCCTTTCCAGAGAGTGAGATCAACAACTAACTTATCCATGGAGCTCTCAACTAATGCCTGTTGGAAACAGGAGCAAACACCCATACATAAACACTGAGTCGAACTGGAACCCAGATGCAGATGGAGAGGATAAGACCATGCGGCAGAAACACATACACACAGCTTACCTGAACAAGGAGGAGTTAACGGCCTCTAGACTGATAACTGGGAAGCCAGCATGGGACTGACTCAGGCCCCCCTGAATATGGGTCTCAGCCAGAAGGACTGAGCATTCTAAGGGACCTCAGACTGTGGAGCCAGGATGTATCCCTGGTGCACAACAGGACTTTGCTAACACATCCCCCATGGAGGGATAACTGCCTTAATCTAGAGACAGGAGAGAAGCCCTAGTCCCTACTTCACATGACCTGTCAGATCTACATGACCCCAACTGGATGGCATTCCCCTACATATGGAATTGGGGTGGGTGGATGGAAGGGAGGGTGGTTAGAGTGCATGTGAGAGGGCAGAGAGGATAAAAGGGAGGGAAGGAGGGATGGAGAGAGGAAAGAGGGAGGGAAAGAGGGAGAGAGGGATGAGAGGGAACTGAGATCAACATGTAAAATAATAAATTAAATTAAAAAAATGCTTTGTCTCCAAAATTTAATTTGAAGGACATGTTACTGGGGAAAAGGATTTCTATATTTGTTTCCACAGAAAATGAAAAGATGTGGATTTCTTCCAGACTAATGTTGTTTAATCACTCCAGACTGCCTGAATCAGAGTACAAGTTGATCCTACATTCAAAACAGCTGGACAAAGCAGCCTTACAGACTACAGCCAGGATTTCTGAATCTTCTTTGAATCCCCTTGACAGCGCCCCTTAACACCTGGAAGTAGTTTGGAAAGAATGACGCCCAAATTCCCAAATATTGTGTATAAATGTTTTTTTTCATTTAATTGGACTTTGTAATATAAAATAAAATAATATAAAATAAAATAATTTAGGACTATCGTCTAAAATTAATAAAGCAATGCAAATGTTCTTTTCAATGCTGTTAACAGTTCACTGATCAGAGACAATGACTTTTATCTAAACTCAGTAAACCAAATCTCTGGTGCACTGACCACAGGCAGGTCAGAATAAGTGTTTTTTGATCTCATGCTTCAAAAGAATTACTGTCATTTTATAATATGTCTGTAAATTTTGACCAAAATGTGTTCCTTGTAATTTCTGTATAAAAACCTAATATTCTAAATGAAAAATCGCAGCAGGTGCAAACCTCCTCCAGTCTGTTTGTGTCTGTCTGTCAAGCCAAAGCCACTCCTGACCTGGTCATCGAGTTTTGGTACCCATGGAGACCCATCACCCACTGAGCAGTGTGCAGCATGAGGTGTTATTGGCCTGGTTGTATAGGAACTTCCAACTGTCAGGAAATAATAGCAGGAACCACTTCCAAAAGATGATAATTTGTCTTTCTCTCATAAGAAAGCTTGATGATTTTTCTATCACTGTTGGTGTTTTATTCATGAATCTCAGAAAAACCGCTTGACAAATGCAAAATTATAAAAAGAGCATTCTTCATGGAAAGTTGAAAATTTAGAGAGGAATGGAGCTAGGAATATTAGTCAGTGAGCAGTTTTAAACTATCTGCATTATTCATGGATTCATGCTTCTCTACATACACAGGACTGGTAGGATTAATCTCTCCAAGCAGATGTTCTAGAATGTCTCAAAAGTTCTTTCTCTGTAGTTCAGCAATGCCTGCCTACCATGTGAAATCTTAAGAGTACAGTAGTTGTCTAGTTCATCAGGCTGGATGTCTCAACTTTTCTTCAATATATACTAAATTTTTCAAAGAATGTGGCTCTATTTCTAGTATAGGAATGAAATTGTAGCCAGAATTAGGAGAAGTAGCCAAAAAGAGAGCTTCCTCATTTACCTATGCAGGCAAACACCAGATGATTCGATCCATATTAAAGGTGCATCGGATTCTTTCTTGATTTGTGTTGATTTGCATTGCTGTTTTCAAGAAAGGCTTTATCTTTGTAGTCCTGGAAATCATTCAGTAGACCTGGATATCTTCAAATCATGAAAATCAGACAGCCTCAGCCTCAGGAGATTTGGGCTTAAGCATGTGCACTGCCACCAAACAGCTAATGGTGGATTTCATGAACTTTTCCACAACAGGGTTCTTCTCTGTGTCTTGGGTTGTCCTAGCACTTATTCTGCATGCCTGACTTTAAGCTCAAAGAATTCTGCCTGCCTCTGCAGGTGCTTCAGCTCTTTGGTTGGTCTTCCATGTTGAAATGCTGGATCTTTGTCCAGCAGCAATGGCAACAATGTACTACACACCATTATTTCACAACATAGCTTCATGTGCTCTTAATATGTAGAGATGGCTCAGCTGTTATAGGCTAGGCTCACAACCAAAAACATAAGAGTTTGGTTCCAAGCAACCAGGAATATCTAGACCCTGCTGGTCAGGGCAAGTGGTGCCCTACATGATGCTCTCTTCATTTAAATTTTTTGAATGTGGAAGCCTATGAGCAATCTGTCGCAGACAGATTCTGATATGATGAAACTCAAGAGACATTTACTCAAGTCAAATGGAAAGATCCATGCCTGAGACTATGGAAAGAGCCCAACTTTCTCCTAATAGGGGGTTGAGAGGGGTGAGGGCAGGTTTGTGTTTTCTTGCAGGAAGAAGATGAGGTCCAGTGGCTGCCAGACCATTTGGTGGAGATGTGTGGAACAGGAAAACTGGACCTGAGACTTCAGAAGTGTAATACCTCCTCTCTCTCTCTCTCTCTCTCTCTCTCTCTCTCTCTCTCTCTCTCTCTGTCTCTCTCAAGGGTCATTCTCTAGAACAGTCAAGGCTTAAACCTATTGTTTTTACAACAAGGAGGAATTTGTGCAATAATCAAAGAGGAATGGTGCTTTTATGCTGATAAGACTGGCTTAATGGAAGAAAGCTTAGATAGAATGCAGAAAAGTCTTGCTGAACGTAAATGGCAGTGGGAACAGGCCGAGTCCTAGTATAAAAATTGGCTTTCCACCTCCCCTTGGCTTTCTACCTTGCTTCCTTCTTTCCTGGGACCATTTATGGGAGTGCTACTGATGATGACTTTTGGGCTTTGGGCATTCCAGAAATTAACTCAATTGATCAGAACTCAAATTGATTTCATGCTATTTCTGTACACTACCATCAGCTTTTGGAAAGAGAACAGGGCTCTTCTGAGAAACCTGATGAGGATGGTGACAGTGCCAGTCCTGAACCACCTAGACAAGGACTCGATTTCACAGGACTCGAACAACAGTGGACCTGGTTCTCTCAAATATGCAGACGTCAATGACGGGAATATCTCAGTGCCACAAAATGTATGCAGACCCTTCTCTTTGGCTATAAGTCGCTCATTGACAGCAGTAGCATAGGCCATCTCTCAGGAGCCCACTCATCTTGCCCGAGATTCTTGCCCAATTTTTGACCATGTCCTTGAGTGCTGAGTGAGGATGCACCCTATGTAGATTAAGACAGGGGTCCTACCATTTGTCCCATAATGACAAGCCCATCCCCAGGGCCCGATTGTGGGAGCCCACTATGTAGCCTAAGATAGACGCTCCATAAAAAAAGAATAAAATAGGGAGAGATGTTGAGATCCAGCCTTGAGTCACATACTCTTGCAGAATCACTTACACCTTAAAATTCTAATTGAGCTTTATATTGGTAAAACAGAAAACTGCTAAAAAGTGGTCTGTTCCACTCCTTCCAGGAACTGAGATGAACCAGACACCAGGAACTGAGATAATCAGACGTTTATGGTCTGATGTTTATGGTGTGGGACCTTACCAGAGCCCCAGAGTCAGCAAAGCTACCCCCTACCCACTTCCTCCCCCGCTTTGCTTTAAAAACCCCTCTTTGTGCCTAATAAAGTGAGACCTTGACAAGCATTGTTTGGTCTCATTCCTTCTTTCTCTCCCATTATTTTCAGGTTCTAGCCCACCTCAACGCAGCAATAACTAGGCACTGCTGGTCAGATAAATTATTATTTGAAATTCCATGATTCTTCATGTCCCCGTGATTTTTCCATGGGACACTTCATCGTGAAGTACTTCCTTCAAAGGGGATCACAAAGAGAGTCTTTATAATGTAAGGATAAAGATATTTACTGATTGTGTCAGTAGAGGAATAGAAGACAGAAAAGAGAGAGTGAGAGACAGAGAGAGAGAACTTAAAAGAGGGAGCCTTTATAGGATTGAAGAGAAAACTGAACTTACAGAAATGTCCAGAGAAATACAATACTGACCCCAAATAACAATTTGACCAACAGTGGAAAGGCTACCATAAATGCCCTTCTCTGATAGTGAGATCGATGACTAACTTATCCACCACATAGAGCCCTCATCTAGTAACTGATGGAAACAGAAGCAAAAAGCCACAAATAAACACTGACCTGAAAAAGAATCCAGATGCAAAGAGACAGGAAAAAACGGGTTTGCAGAAACGCATAGAGACAGCTGAACTCAACAAGGAGAAGCTAACTGGCCCCCAGACTGATAGCTTGGAATCCTTCATGGGACTGACTCAAACCCCCCTGAATATGGGTCTCAGCCAGAAGGCCTGAGCAGTCTAAGGAATTCCAGGCAGTGGAACCAGAATGTAATTCCTGGTAAACAAAAGGGACTTGTGGGCACATGCCCCATGGAGGTGTACTCCTATAACCTAGAGACAGGAGAGAAGTCCTTTTCCCCACTTCAAATGACTTGACAGATTTAGATGACCCCTCCTAGATGGCATCATCCTACATGTAGAGTGAGGGGGGATGAGAGGGTAGGTTGGTCAGGGTGCATGTGAAGGGGTAGAAAGGCATAGCGGGGAGGGAGAGAGGGAGGAAGGGAGAGGGAACTTGGATACTTTTATCGATATGTAAAATAAAAATTTAAAAAAAAAGCTCATGTAGAGTTTGTTTCTTTTTTAGGGGAAAGGAAATGGGAAACGGGGGAAGGGAGGGGTAAAAACTGAACAATGGGGACAGGAGTAGCAGAAAAGGAAGGGGCAGGAAGGAGGGTAGACTGAGAGACAGGAAGAGAAGCAGAAAAAGAGAGAGGAAGAGAGAGAGAGAGGTAGGCAGGACCCTTTAAAAAGGGAACATAAAGAATGTGCACAGGTGGTGCTCTTAGTGGCTGTAGCTGTGCACATAGCATGTCAGAACCCCAAAGGCAGGTCAGTAAAAATGCCCAAATACTAACACTTACAGAAAAAGTGCTTAAAAGCTAAAAATTAAAACTGGAATATGAACTTAGGCACACAGATCTGTCAGTGAATGTCTTGTTGTAGAAGCATGTGGATCTAAGTACAATCCCATTTACGCAGTCACACAGAAAAGCAGGGATGGTATTGCATATGTGTATTCCTGCACTTGGTAGGTAGAGATGGTTGGGGCCTGCTGTCCAGCCAGCCGCTGCCTCTAGGCTGGTTGTTTCTTTTTGAGGCTATGTGCCTAGTGAGTTAGGTGATAGATGTTAGATGATTGATTGATAAATAAATAGATAGATAGATACATACATACATGCATACATAGGTACATAGATTGATAATTGATTACTATAGACAGATAAGTGATAGGAGATGATAGATAGATAGATGATAGATAGATAGATAGATATATATATAGATAGATAGATAGATAGATAGATAGATAGATAGATAGATAGAAGATGAGAAATAGTTATGGGGCAGACAAGAGAGCTGCATGAGTAAAAATGCTTGACATAGAAACCTGACAGCTTGAGTTAGAGTTCCAGAAATCCGGTGAAGATGAGAGGAGATACTGACTCTTCATAACTCTCCCCTCACCTCCACATGTACCTCCCTACCTACACACACCCCAGTCACAGGGGAGCAATGTTTTAGGAAAAGAAGGTGATATCCCTGGCTTAAACACACACACACACACACACCAAATAAACGTATTAAAAGTTGAATTAAAAAAAAAAACTGAGGAGAGAATTCTCAATAGAGGAATCCAAAATGGCTGAAAAAAAAAAAAAAAACTAAAGAAATTGCTCATAATCCTTGGGTATAAGGGAAATGCAAATCAAAACAACTCTGAGATATATTACTCCAGCCAGAATGGCTAAAGTTAGAAACACCAATGACAACTTGTGCTGGAGAGGATGTGGGGAAAGGGGAACACTCCTCCACTGCAGGTGGGAAAGCAAACATGTACAACCATTTTGGCGATCAGTGTGGCAGTTCTTCAGGAAAATGGGAATGACTCTACCACATTACCTAGCAATCCCCCACTTAGGAATATAGCCAAATAATCCCCATCCATGCAACAAAGACATGTTTAAGTTCAGAGCAGCATTATTTGTAATAGCAAGAACATTGAAGTAACCTTAATGCCCTTCAACTGAAGAATGGATAAAGAAGATGGTGCACATTTCCACAATGGAGTACTATGCTGCGAACACACACACACACACACACACACACAAACACAAACAAACACACACACACACACACACACACTCACACACTGGAATCTTGAAATCTAGAGGCAAATGGATGGAACTTGAAGAATCCATCCTGAATGAGGTAACCCAGTCAGAAAAAGGGGAACATGGTATGTACTCACTCATATATGGATTTTAGACATAGTGCAATGGATCACCAGTTTATAATTCACTTTGGCTGAGAAAGTAGGCTACAAGGAGGATTATAAGAGATTCATATAAGGTCGCTCACAGAAAAGGAATGGGACAAGATCTCCTGAGCATATGGGATGTTGGTTGGGACAATGAATGGAGAACGATCTACAAGAAACAGAAGAGGAGAGAAAAGTACGTGGGAAGATTGTGTCAGGGAAGGAATAGATGAGAGGAAAGGGAGTGAGAGAGACAGAGACAGAAGGAGAGACACAGAGAGAAACCATAAAAGAGGGAGCCATAGTAGGTTTAAAGAGAAAACTGAACCTTGGAGAGTGGAACTAGTATGTATCCCAGGTGCACACAAGGGCTTTCGGATCACATCCTCCATGAAGGGATACTCCCTTAACATAGATACAGGAGAAAAATCTTAATCCCTACTCCAAATGACTTGAAAGATTTAGATTAGCCCTCCTGGAAGTCATCACCCTACATGTGGAGTGTGGAGAGGTAGGAGGGGAAGGGGGTCAGGAGGCATGAGAAAGTGGAAGAGAAAAAGATGAAGGGAGGGAGAGGCAACTGGCATCAATATATAAAATTAAAATAAAGGAATACTTATGTTTTTTAAAATTTACTTTTATTGTGCATTAAATATGTTTGACTTTTTGTGTTGTATTATCACACCCTCTTTGCAATGATGCCTCCATTATTGGTTTGGATGATATTTTGTCCTGTTTTGGAATCTCTTTATGAGGATTTTATTACTTGTTCACATATATTCATGAGAAAAATTGATCTCCAATTCTCTTTATATTTCCCACAACATAGGAAAGCCTTGCTGAGTAAGGTTTATGATCTCAACGTCATCAGGCAGAGTGGCTATCATCCATTGAATTATTGAAATTGGATTCCCCAAGTCTGTCAACCTGTTGCAATATCCAGATTGTTAAGGGCTATCCAGAAAGCCAAATTTCCACTGTACCCTGTTTCAGGTTAAAGGTATATGATGTAGTAACATCTGACATAAATTATGTATGAATATTTAAAAAAAAAAGCCTGAATGCATGGATGTCTGTGTACCTGTGGCATCATAAAATAAATTGGGTAAAGTTGCTTGTGTTTTTATATCATGGAATAAGTTGAGAAGTAACATTTCTAACTCTTCTTTGAAAGGCTGGTAAATTCCAATGTTAAAACAATGTTTCACTCAGATTTTATTTATTTATTTAAATTCTTACTTATTCTTGGTTGTGAGGCTTGTAATGATTCTTTTTATTTCACTATGCGTGATAGTTCTATATTCAAATTGTTCATGTGTTGTTGATTGAACTTTGGTAAGTGGTACCTATCAAGATATATATTCCCAATTTGGATGAAGTATTTTTAAAATATTTCTTATGGTTCTGTGGTTTTCCTTGTTGATTATGTCTCTCTTTCTCTTAGTTTTGTCTGTATAGTTGATTTTCACACAAAAATCAAATATGTTTTTCATTCAATAATTTTATTTTTCCTTGTTTCTAATTTGTTAATTTTAACTGTGATTCAATAGTTTCTTCCTGTTTAATCTTCTTGGGTATGTTTCCTCATCATGTGTTTGGGGCATAGATATTAAGAATTGACATGTCATATCAGTGTTTTCCGTTGAATATGGATTGTTCTACCCCATCTCTTTAATTAATTTTTGTTTTAACACTATTTTGGTAGATACAAAATTTGATCAAGAAACTTACTTGCAAAGACTAGTAAATATATCTTGGAAGTAAATGCTACAAGAAATGTAATCAGCTAAAGATGAGGAGAGTCAAATGGGAGAGTAGTGTGGAAAGAAAACAAACAAGGAAAGCACATAATCACAAGTATATAAAGATACCACTATGAAACCCAATACTCTGTATTTAAATTAAAACTAAAAATTAAAATTTATGATCATTGAAGTAGATCATTGGATAGTGGCACTTTATACCAAATTCCAGAGACACAAAATGAAAGAAGCATTAACCACTCCCTCAGAGTTTCCTGGATTGGTAATGCCTGGAAGGTAGCACATGTGTACAGGCATGTGTTTGAAAAAAAAAAAAAAAAAAAAAAAAAAAAAAAAAAAAAGAAAAAAATGTAATTAAAACTACACAAGAAAACATACTTTTAACTAAAAATATAAGTTAGGATTAGGAGCTTTAGAGCTATATCAGAGGCAAACAGTATTTAAGCAAGTATTTACTGCTATTGGCAAATACCTGTGTTCACTTCCCAGTATCCATGCCTGGTGGCTTATAACCTCCTATAACTCCAACTCCATGTAATCCAGTGCTCTTTTATGGCTTCTGCAAGCAGTCAAATGCATTGCATACATTCATACAGACACAATTCACATAATGAAAGCAAATATATGTATTAAAATGTAATTAAAAATAAACTCAACAAGGTATTACGATCCAATCATGCCAGATTTGGAAGGGTAATGGGAATAAAACAATTTCCAGGGCCCAGTCTAGAGGACCTGAGTAAATTATCTGAGATTTATGGTGGAGAGAATAGGCACCAAAAGTTGTTTTCTGGTCTACACACACACACACACACACACACACACACACACACACACACACACACACACACACTGGGAATGTGAATACATCCAAAGCCTTGACTGATGCTTATTACACTGGGCATTTTGTGGAGAAATGGATAACCAGTCAGGAAAGAGAAAAAAAAAAATCCCAATATTATTGTGCATGACAGACACAATGCAAACATGTTTTCACTAGTAAAAAAATGCAAAAGAATTTCTTAGGGTAAGGCTTGAAGAGTAGAAAGAAAATTAAGACACATGACATATTTTATTTATCATTTGGAGGGATAAATAAAAACATATTTGCTGGAGTGGTCTTTTGTGTGCTTTTCCAGAATTTGTTTCACTGTGAATCCCAGGCTGTCCTGGAGATGATTTTGTAGACCCAACTACATTCAAACAGAAAGAATTCCCTCTGCCTCCTGAATGTTGAGATTAAAAGGCCTTTGTCACACACTTACAGCTAGTGTCCTTTATAACATTTTTATAACATTAATGTTCTGTAATTAACAAGGGAAATAATAGCACCCAGTAAAACATGTGCTACCTATTATTAATAATTGATTTATTGGATTCACCCTCATCCTAGGCAACCTGGCCCTGTTCCTACTCCCAAAGACTTCTCTTCCTGCCCTGGTGGTTTCTCCTCAACACCTGACTGTCCACTCCACACATGTCCTCTCCAGGGCCTGTTTCTTCTTAGGGAACCTTTCCAGATCACAGGCCTCTCTAATGCTCAAGTTCTTTCCATGCCCTGGAGTCGAGCTTCTCTAATTTCCACAGGTAACCTTCACTTCCCTCCTGGATCTGTTTTTCAGAGATGATCACTCTACACTGACATCTCAAAAGCTGTCAAAGTTGGAAGGCTAAGCCTTGCATTCATTAAGTGACTCCATAAGACAGTGCATGCAAAGGCCATGAGGAGCTGGGCCAATGGAACCCCCATGTCCCCAGTTGAAAGGGCCCCAACTGCAGAGCCTGGTTCTAAACTTCTTCCCTCCTCTTTATTACCAAGCAACTACTGCCAATTTTCTCTCTCTTTCTATTTCTGCCCCCAATTGGTTGACATCTACCACTGCCTTCACTCCCTTTCCCAATAAACTCCTGTAGGTTTGTTGAGTTTGTTGGATCCAGTATCATCACTCAATGCTGCAGCAAAGAATGATATAACAATTAATAATAATAATAATAATAATAATAATAATCTGTAGAACAACTAACTGTAAGTAGTGAATCTCTTTGGCTAGCAACATTGTTCTGGTTAGGAGCATTTCTTCCTCTTCAAGAGGACTGGACTTCTATTTCTAACACCCAAACCTGGTGTCTCAAAACCACCAGAAAAGAAAGCTCCTGGTGATGATGATTTCAACTTATCTCCATGGACACTTGGATGTGTATGTACATATGTGTACATAATTCAGGGTAGCACACACACACACACACATAGGGTTTCTCTTTGTATCCTTGATGTTCTTCAACTCAGAGATCTACCCGCTTCTATATCCAGAGTGCTGAGTTTACAGTCTTGAAACATCATTGCTTGGCTAAATCTCTCTCTCTCTCTCTCTCTCTCTCTCTCTCTCTCTCTCTCTCTTGTTTTATTTTTTTGTTCAATTCTTTGTTTTTGTTTTATTTTGTTTTGATTTAGGTTTTTGATATAGGGTTTTGCTGTGGCTTTGGAACGTGTCCAGAAATTACTGTGAAGACCAGGCTGGCTTCAAACTGACAGAAATCCAACTGTCTCTACCTCCCAAGTACTGGGATTCAAGGTGAGTGGCATCAATGCCTAGCTGTTAAAGTCTTTCTTTTTTTTTTCAATTCATTTGCTTTTCTGATGATTGAAAAGGAATTTGCCAATTAAGTAACTTCAATAAAGTTTCAGCGGGAAAGTGGTAAGTATCTTTGTCTAGACTGGAGGTCATTGCCACACTTCCTCTGGGATACCTAGGTTAAAAACTTGGCCATCTGTGGGGTCTCATAGATCCAGCTTGAACTTCCTGTAAATCCAGGACTCAGAAAGCTAATGAGGGGAGACAGCCATAGTTTGAGGCCAGTCTAAGCAACATAGAAAGACTCTGTCTCAAAAGAAAAAAAAAAAAAAAAACTAAAATCAAAAACCAAAACCAAATACATGACAGGCACAGTGACACACACTTGCAGTTTGATAAAATGTAAAGTAAGGTCTTTTTATTTGTTTATTTTTTCACAAAAGAAATGTTATTTTGATGGCAAAAACAAAATAATAATAACTCTGAATGGATGTGACCCCTAAACTTTAGATTTTAAAAGCAGGACTGCTGGAAGGCACTGAAGTAACCGAACCTCTCCTTCTTTGGTAAATAGCCATCCCTGCACACCAAAACCATAATGGAGCTGACTACACAGAATTTTATTCATAATGCTACCAGATCAAAATCCTTTCCTCAGAAACAGCACACATGGAGAAGTATTCATAGGCCACAACGTGGTCAGGGAAGCTGCTGGACCACCAGGGGCCTAACTGAATACTGAATATGGCAGCACATTCCAGTCCAGCCTCCTGCTGGAGGGCCTGCCAAAAGAATTTCATTACTCCCATCCCACCCTCCCACATCCCCTCACTCACCGTGCTTCAGCTTCTCTGTTGATCAATGGTCCTCCCAGAATTGCCCACAGCACCACTCATAGAGCAGCAATCAATCCTCTGGCTCCTGTTCTGATACAAAACCAAGCCTGCAGCATGGCTCCAGGAAGTCTCCTCCAGACCTCAGACTAGAGGGTTGGCTCAGTGTCCCTGATTGGCTAGTGAGGCTTGAGTGACAAGAGCAGTTCCCCAAGGGTTAGACTGTTCTTAAAGACACAGCAAGCCCAGCACCTTCTTTGGCCCTGGTTTCTACTCCAGACCTAGAAATTTTAGAGATCTGCACAAACAGGAACTTATTTTTGTTTTGTTTTGTTTTTTTGTTTTGAGAGAGAATTTCCCTGTGTGGCGCCTGTTCTCCTAGAACTTGCTCATTAAACTGAGCTGGTCAATTCCTTCCTAATTATTATTATTAATCTTGTTGTTGTTGCATTCTAGTAAATTTTTCATTACTTGTTTAATATTAATTAATTATTTGATTATTTGATTAATTCATTCATTTCTTTTGGTGTTTGAAACAGAGTTTCCCTGTGTGGCCCTACTGTCCTGGAACTTACTCTGTAGACCAGAGTCTACTCACAGAAATCTACTTGCCTCTACTTCCTGAGTGCTGGAATCAAAGACAACACCCAACACAACATAGCCACACACAAATTTCAATGTCGCTTACCCATGTCACCAATAAACAGTCCAGCTCACTTCCTGCAGTGCACAGGTTCTATCTCTCTTTCGTGCAGAGCTTGCTCAGACCATTACACAATACAGACTGAAATGATTCTCTTATTAAATGGACGGAAGGCTTCCCAGAATATTAAAGGTATAGAGAAATTTTTTAGGACACAAGCGATGTTTGTTCTGTGCTGTCTTATTGAGATCTGGAGACCTGAGGGGACTTTTTACCTGGTTGTCTCATGCCTCTCAGATAACCATGAGAGAAAAGCAGGAGCCATATTACAAACAAGATGATATATCTTTTCCTCACAGAAGCCATTGATATAGGTCTATTTTATTGGAGTTTTATTCCTGATATTTGAGTCAAATTCTTGACATATGAAGAATAATAAAAAGTGTCATCTGCAAGGTAAGCTGAATACTCAAAGACAATGGTGCTGGGAAGAACACCTTTATCTATGAGTATTAGGCTGAACCAGCACAGGTTCCTCAGTAGGAAGATGAGGAAACAGCTGCATTATTCAATGTTCTCTGTTTGAACAGGATTGGTAGAACATATCTCTCTGTGTCTGTAGAAAGTGGGTTTATTGGAATGTCTCACAGGCTGTGGGCTAGCTAGTATATCAGTCATGATGACCAATGGAAATTTGAAGAATTTGGTATGTGTTTGGTTCATGGGTGTGGGTGTCTCAACTGGTCTTCAGTACTCATGAGTATGTCAAATAAATAGGCTTTAAAGCTATAAAGTGATAAACTCAGCAGGATCCACACGCCATTAAATTTGTGGGGTCCATAAAGGTTTTCTCCTTTATGGTGGCATTGTGGTATTTTGTTTTGCTTTAGCAAATAAAGCCTGCCAGGTGGTGGTGGCATATGCCTTTAATTCCAGTGCTTGAGAGGGGAGAAGCTGGTAAATCTCCGTGTGTTTGATTGAGTTAGGAAATGTGCAGGGAAACCCTGTCTGAAAATAACACCAAATAAAAAGAATACACAAATCTAAACAAATAAACAAACAACAACCACAAAAAATTGCTTTAAGAAGAGAGTGTGGAGCTAGGCTGTAGTTAGCCATAAAGGACAGGCCATGGTGGAGCACACCTTTAATCCCAGAATTTGGGAGACATAATGAGGTGGTATCTGTAATTTCATGGTCGCCCCCAAGCTACAACAGATTGACCCAGTCTAAAAGAGAAAGAAAGACAGGTGGTGGCTCATTCCTTTATCCCTGTACTTGGGAGGTAGATATGGCTGTGAGGAGAAATATTAAGTGGAAGAAGACAGAAGTTTGTTCCATTCTAATGGAAGACTCGTAGGATCCAGAATTGCCCACCCATTGGGTCTGAGGATTCAGTAGAAGTAAGACCTAGGGGTGGGCTGCTCTGCTTCTCTGATTTTTTCATCATTAATCACATATCTGAATCCAGGTTTTAACTATTAAGACCAAGTAGAATTAGCTTTACAATTTCCAGTGTAGTGTGTCAAAGCTAAATTGTGGTGTCAATACTAGAATTGATGGTAATAGAATTGGTGTAATAAATATTTATCAATTTTCCAAGTTTATTACTATCTATTATATTATTGAGCATGAGAGAAAAATTGTTTGGATGAGTATACATGTTATGGGATGTAATTAATTATGTGAAGTCATGTGTCAGTATCTGATCTCTGTTCATCCCCCAAAAGATGTACTGAGTCTCTTGCCAAGATACACAACATGTTTTATCTGATGAGCCAAACACTTCCACAGATTAGCAATAAAACAAAAATAAAGAACTAAATAATGGTCTTTGGGGCATGAAGCATCAGAATTAAGACCCTATACATGGTAAGTTTGCAACATGAAATGAATACAACCCTATGACAATGAACAACAATTTATAACAACATGCTGATTACAAAGGCACATTAACAATTATTTTTGGAAATACTCGGAAAGTTCAATGTAATTATGAAAACATCTATGATAGCATCCCATCACTCACCATGTTGTGGCTTCTGTACTCAACCATGCTCCAATCACAATTTACTACAGTAGCACTCCCACAAAAGCAATCAGTCCACGGGCACTAGTTCTGCTTAAAACCAAAACTGCATCAAGAACAAAAGCCTACAGTATGGCTATAGGAAGTGTCCTGAAATGCCTGTGACTGTAGGTTGGCCCTGATGTTGCTGATTGGCTAGCCTAAGGCTTGATCAACAAGATCACTTCCTTAAGGGTTAAAGTGTGCTTAAAGACACACCATGGGTACCTTGGGTCTGCTTCTACTCAAGATCCAGACCTAATAGCCAACTGTAGAGACACAAATCTCAATGTCACTTACCCTGTCTAAAATAGACAACTCACTCTCTTCAAGCAGTGTGAAAGATCACCCCCTCCTTCCTCAAAAAATGTGCAGATGTTGCAGATAAAATTACAAAATGCAGATGGGAATGAATATTTTAGTCAACAGAGGGAAGGGTGCCTAGAATATTAAAAACTTGAGAGAGATTTTAGGGCATATGGCAAAAAAAGGAGATGTTTGTTCTGGGGATTTTTCCTGAGGTCGAGAAAGTGGGTGTACATTTTATCTAGTGGTCACAGACAATTTAGAAAACCATGAGAGAAGGGAAGGCACAATATCAGAAAGAAGATAATATAACTTTCTCCTGTCAGATGCGTGGGGTGATAGCTCCAATGCATTGGGAGTTTTATTCCGGAAATTCTTGAAAAAATGAATAATAATAAAAAAACTGTTGTCTTCAGGGTAATTTGAATACTCTGAGAGAATTGGGCTGGGAGCTTGCTTCTACAAGCACTGTGGTGACCGAAGCAGAGCTTCCTCAGGGTACAGTGAGAAAATAGCTGCATTATTCAATGTTCTCTTCTTGAACAGGACTGTTGTCAGGTTTTTAAATCAGTGGATCCATCATCCAGCCTTGAGATTGCAGAAAGACTTCTTCTTTCTTGTTTGAGATCTGGTTCTATTTTCTTTACTTTTTTCCCCCTGGTTTTCTGAAGTCCCAGTGACAACCATGAAATAAGTGGTTTCAGTTCCTCTGACATCAGTGGGAAACTACGGGACATCTCATTTTCTGTGCCAAAATGTCTCTCATTAGTAGTTAGGACAGGGAATAATCACATCACGTGTTTGTGTAGTGGCCTGTGGAAAGCTAGAGAGCCACCTTGTTGTCAGGAGAAAGGAGTGGGTGCAGGAAGAGAGCAGTATTTGCTATTGCAGTCAAAGCCAGTGCAGTAGAAATGTGTATCTCTGCTCACCTAGAACTGGTTTTTGTCTGGGTTGAAAGTCCAGGTCAGGAATCATTGTGCTGTGTCTTTAAGAAGGTGATCTTGTTACTCCAGTCATCACTAGCCAACCAGACCCTCCTCAAGATCTGTTAATAATAAAAGGTACAGGGACCTTCTTAATGCCAGATTCAGGCTTTTCTCTAAAGGAGAGCTGGCACCTTTTTTTGTGTGTGCTGTTCTTCGATTATTGCTGCAGTAAGGTCAATGGAGAGCTTGGGAGAGCTCAGTAATCACATTGTGAGTGAGGGGGTCGCTGTCCCCAGGATGGAGGAGTGCATTGTGTAGTATATGAATCATGTGTTGGGTCCTCCCAACATCTGAGTGGGAACATGAAGACAGATTTTACTTCCTGTGGGTTTTCATGAGATACGCGAATCTCCCTGGAATCAGTTATATGATTCTGACTAAAACTTTGTGGTTTGAATCTCTTCAGAGTATTGGGAGCAGGGAACCCTGTGTAAAAACATCTTTTAGTCAACTTCAATGAGCTTTTGTGCATCCTTGGAAAGACTACAGTTCTTGGAGACATTTAACAATTTATATTTTACTTTATGTGATGTGATGAAAAATTTAAAAATTAGGGTTAATGGCAAGAAGGAAAAACTACAAAGAACAAGAATCTCTTCTAGTGGATAACTTCCTGATTTCAGAGTACAGACCCCACATGTTATTTTCATGAGATACAGGAAAAAGAAAAAGAAAACCTTGCAGGTGTGCTAATCAATCTTGATGCCCTTGCAAAGCAAACTTTGTACTCTATGAAATGCTGTAACCTTGAAAACCCTATGAGCTGAGACTAGTAGTGTCAAGCCTCCATTTCACTTTTGTTGCTAGGTAACTTAGCCTTCCAATAGAGTAAACTCCCAGACTGTGTTGCTCTTCCCAATTAAAACCTTTTGCTTTCACATTTGGGAATAACTTCATTGGTCTTGAGGAAACCCAGGAGGTACAAAGTTTGTGGGCTCATCCCAGATTTCCTCCAACCACCCAGGACTTTTAACCCTGAAAGACTAAAATAGAGAAAGTAAAAAAAAAAAAAAACGAAGGAATGCTGGAAATAGAAAAACTGCGCAAATGATTGTGAACTACAGACACAACATGACCAACAGAAAAAAAGAGAGAATCTCAGGCATGGAAGATAAAGTATAGGAAATAGATTCATCTACCAAAGAAAATCATAAATCCAACAAATCCTTAACACAAAACATCCAAGAAATCTGGGACACCATGAAAAGGCCAAACCTAGGAATAATAGGCAGCGAGGAAGGTGAGGAAGACCAGCTCAAAGGTGTCAAAAACATACTAAAAAAAATCATCGAGGACAACTTTCCCAATCTGAAGAAGGACACGCACACGCACATGAAAGTACAAGAAGTATACTGAACACCAATTAGGCTGGACCAAAGTAAAAAAAAAAAAAAAAAAAAAAAACCCTAGAAATATAATAAGGAAAACATCTAAAGCACAGAATAAAGAATACTAAGTGCAGCAAAGGAGTAAGGACAGGTAACATATAAATGCAAACCAATCAAAATTACAACTGACATTTCCATGGAATCCCTCAAGGCCAAAAAGGTCCTGGATAGATGTTCTACAAATACTAAGAGTCCACAGATGCTAGCCTAGGCTACTATACCCAGCAAAACACTCAATCATTATAGATGGAGAAAACAATATATTTAATGACAAAGACAGACTTTTTTCCAATACTTACCTACAAATACAGCACTACAGAAAGATATGGAAGGAAAACTCCAACCCAAGGAAGTTAACTATGCACACAAAATGTAGGCAAAAGATAATATTCCTATACAAGAAACCAAGGGTAATGGAGGTCAAATATATTCACAATACCACTGCCAAAAATCAAATCTAAAACAAACAAGCATCACTAATCAATGGCCTTTACTCACCCCCAATATTAATGGTCTTAACTCACCTATAAAAAGACACAGGCTAACAGAATGGATACGAAGAAAGAATGCATCCTTCTGCTACATACAAGAAACACATCTAAGTTTCAAAGATAGACATTACTTCAGGGTAAAAGGTTGGGGAATATCTTCCAATCAAATGTACACAAGAAGCAAGCAGGCATGGCTATCCTAATATCTAACAAGTTAGACTTCAAACCAAAATTAATCAAACCAAAATTGCCACAAAAAAAAAAAAAAAAAAACAAAAAAAAAAAACAGGTAGAACATGGAATGGATTTCAAATCCTGATACAAACCCACATACGTATGAAAACCTGATTTTCTACAAAACCTATAAAATAATACAATGGGATGAGGAAATCATCTTCAACAAATGGTGCTGGCACATTTGGATGATGATGTTTAGAAGACTGTGGATAGACCCAAGTCTGTAGTCATACACAAAACTATGGTCCAAATGGGTCAAAGTCCTCAACATCAATCCAACCACACTGAACCTCTTAGAAGAGAAAGTAGGAGGTACCCTTGAACAAATTGTTATAGGAGACCACTTCCTGAACATAACTCCAGGGGCACAGACACTGAGAGCAACAATTAATAAATGGGACCTCTTCAAACTTAGAAGGTTCTGTAAGGCAAAGGACACAGTGGAAAGACAAAATGGCAGGCCACAGACTGGGAAAATATTTTATGTAAGGAGTAAGGTTTTTCTGCCCGCCACGGGTCTGGTCCTGCCATCACGCCAGCACCAATTAACACACAGAGACTCTGTATTTGACATAATGCTATTGGCCTGGTACTAGTTTCTTATCTGCTAGCTCTGTCTTAAGCATTAACCCATTTCTGCTGATGTATGTATGTTCATATGGTCTTCTTACTGAGGAGCATACTGGCATTCTGCTTTCTCCAGACTCTCCATGCTGACTCCTCCTTCCAACTTCCTCTTTCCTCCTTGTCTCTTAGTCCCTCCTATCTTCCTTTCCTATTGGCCAACATTTACAGAATGGCATCTCCCATCAATTTTCACCAATAGTACATCAGACAATGGGCTGATCTCCAAAATATACAAACAACTCAAAAAACTAATCAACAAAACACCAAACAGCCCTATTAAAAATGGGGTATAGACCAGCAGAGGAACTAGGATACAAGGTGTATTCTAAGAGATTCATATAAAGTCCCTCACAGAACCAGGAAGGGACAAGTCCCCCAGAGCTCAGGGGAAGTGGGGGGGGGCAGCGAATGGAGAGAGTAGTAGGAGAAAACGAGGGGCAGGAAAGGAAAACATGTGCGACCAGGAAGATTGAGCCTGGTTTGGAATAGAAGACAGGAAAGAGAGACACAAAGAGAGAGAGAGAACATAAAAGAGGGAGCCAATATTGGTTTGAAGATAAAATTGAACACAAAGAAAAGTCTAGAGAACTACAAGACTGCTCCCAACTAACAATTTGAGCTTCCTTGGAAAGGCTACCATAAATGCCCTTCCCAGAGGGTGAGGGAGTGTGAGAGCAACAACTAACTTATCCATGGAGCCCTCAATTAATGCCTGTTGGAAACAGGAGCAAATACCCATACATTAAAAACTAAGTCAAAGTAGAACCCAGATGCATGTCTAGAGGACAAGACCAGGTGGTAGAAACACATAGAGACAGCTTACATAAACAAGGAGCAGCTAACGGGCCACCAGACTGATAGCTGGGAAGCCAGCATGTCCGCCCTGAATATGGGTCTCAGCCAGAAGGACTGAGCAGTCTAAGGAACCCTCAGACAGCGGAGCCAGGATGTATCCCTGGGGACACAAAAGGGCGTTGTGAACACATTCCCCAATGGGAGTGATAACTGCCTTAATCTAGAGACAGGAGAGAAGCACTAGTCCCTACTTCACATGACCTGTCAGCTCTACATGATGCCAACTGGA